>NC_079207.1:25010115-25085115 GCF_026745355.1 Beta vulgaris subsp. vulgaris | reverse complement strand
TAACATATAAAACAAATGTCTTGTTTATTAATGTGTTATAGTTTGACATCTAAAAATCACTAAAATTTTTACTTCTGTTACAGCAGAAGGTGTTAACACTTCATATTCTTAATCTTACTTGCTTGGTGGATACTTCATAACATTATTAACCTGGCACATGGAAGACCACATCTTCTGTATTCTTTTTCTTTTTATTATATATGTTATTTCTGTATTTTAATGCTGGATCTTTTTGGTTTGTACTCAGGATTGGTTGCTCCTAGAAGAAGGTCTTACAGGAGGAGGACGAACAACGGGGTCATGATCTTTGACCAAGAAGACATATATAAGGACAGTGAAAGTGAAAACAGTGATGATGAGGTCATAGAGCTCTTGAAAGGGGATGGATATTCTGCTATATCTTATCAAAGCGACGAATATCAGCTCATAGAGATTGTCAGTGATACTAGTATTAGTGATGATGAGGTTACAGGGTATTACTAAGCCCGGCTTAGAACTATTAGTGAAGATGTACAACAGTTGCATATTAAGGAGATTTTTTGGGCACATACTTTTTGGAACAGATTGGCAGATATGGTGCATTGACTACATAGCTTAAGTTACTTAGATTTTGGCTCCTTAGATATACGGGAATGATTATGTTAAAACTTTCTAGGTTATTATGTTTCACCATCTATGGATATTATTTTGGATTGTGTATAGTTGTCACGTTTATATAAATGCATATTTCTTTCTTTGATAATCTATAATTTCTTTTTTCCATTTATGTTAATTTTCTGAATTATTATGCAAAATAAGTAAATAAATAAATAATATTAAAAATTACGTAGCATTATTAAATATCATTATAATAATTTGGTGCATCTAAAAAGCTACTTTATAAAATTTTACAGTTGCATCTAAATATAACTAGGAGCAACATGTATAAATACCCCTAAATGTTTTTTGAACCTATGAAACGTAATTGCATCTAAATATATTTAGATGCAAAAGAAGTGGTTGCCTTAAATTAGAATCTGTGGCAAAATTTATAGTTGCATCTAAACATAAGTGGTTTTAGAAACAATATTTTTGTGCCCCAAAAACTAAGCAATAGATGCAATTTAAAATTAGAGACAAACTTATGGGTGCCTCTAAATATAAATGGTCTTATCACCAACGTAACATGTGTGCCCCAAAAATATGGCATTAGAGGCAACCTATAATTAGTGACTGTCTGGTGGTCGCCTCTAAATGTAAGTGGCGTTAGCAACAATTCAAGTTTTGTACCTCAAAAGGGTGGGATTAGGGGCAACCAACAATTAGCAACACCATACCTTGTCTGTCTCTAAAAGGTGGCATTAGGGGCAACCAACAATTAGCAACACCATAACTTGTTTGTCTCTAAAAGGTGGCATTAGGGGCAACCTATAATTAGCGACGGACTAATTAGAGGCAGCGAGAAAATTGCTTCTAAACACCATTAGAGGCTACAGATATATATATATATATTTAGATATGTAGTTTTTTTGTAGTGTCTATTGGTTAACTTTCTCCAAAAATGTTATATTGAGGACGTAATTAGGGTGGAATCTAACGATATTATGAACTTACTTCATGAACTGGAGTTACCTTCTCTTTGTGACCAACAAAAACCACCTCCTTTTTATTCCTTGTGCGTCTGAAATCAAGAAACATATGTTCTCTATGAAAGCTAATGCTTCTCCAGGTTCAGTTGGGGTTACTACAGAATTCTTTAAAACTCATCGAGATACAGTGGATCAAAATATAGTGGAGGGAATTCAAAATTTCTTTAGGGTTGGTCAGATTTTAAAGTCTTGAAATCACTATATATTGCTTATGATTCCAAAGAAATCTGCTCCCCAAAATGCTACTCAACTACGTCCTATTGGTTTGTCTAATGCAATTTACAAATGCAATTCTAAGTGCATTCTTAAGAGACGTAGAAGTTTCCTTCCAAGTATCATTAGCGATTACCAACATGCCTTTGTTTCGGGTAGGCAAATGACAGATAATATATTGCTGAGTCATGAGTTAAAGTAATAAGATTTCTTCAAGGAAACAAGTATCTCAAGCTTTGGTGGCTCTTAAAATGGACCTGACTAAAGCATATCATAGAATTGGTTGGAATTTTCTTTTCTGTGTTCTTAAAGCCTATGATTTTCCGGAGATTCGAATCAGATTGGTGAAACAATGCACTGCAATAGTCTCTTACAAAGTTCTGTTCAATGGAGTTTTTTCAGATAGCTTCTTGCCTAGTAGAGGTCTTCGACAAGGTGATCCGCTTTCACCTTACTTATATATTATTGGAATGGACATCTTCTCTAGAATGATTTCCTTAGGACAAGATATTGGTTCTTTTAAAGGGGTTAAGGTATCTAGAAGAAGTCTTTCTCTCTCACATTTGTTTTTTGTGGATGATGTGATTCTTTTTTTCCAAACTACTTGTTTCTGCTATGAACGTGAGCTCTTGATCTCCAAGATTTTGCCATGTTTCTAGCCAAATGGTCAGTTGTGAAAAATCTTTCATTAAGTTTTCTACTAGCAATATTAGTTCCTTGCTTAGAGAACATAATAAGGATTACTTGAATTACTCAGAATTGATGAATTTTTCTCCTCATCTTGGTGCACCAATTGGTTTGCAAGGTTCTAAGAAACAACATTTTACTTTCCTCCATAAAATTGCAGCAAAAAATGGTCAATGGAATTCTCTTAGGTTATCTCAAGCTCTAAAATTGGTTTTCATCAATACCATTTGTAATATCCCGAAATTCTTAAAACTCCTAAGTAATTATTTTCTCCAAATTATGAAATTCATGATTTTATCCATATCAAATTATAATTATTATTTTAGTATTTCATTTATCACTTAGTATACTGTATATATATACTTGAATTATTTATTTTATTTTTGGAAATCTAAATTTCGAAAATAATAATAAAGTTTTTTAAAAAAAAATTCTGCTTTGAAGCAAATATCTTGCGGAGAAATTGTTTCCAAAAATTTTGTCAGTTTTATCACGCAAATCTGTCAAATTGATTCCTCAATCAGTTACCACCTCCAAAATCTTCTGAATCAAATTTAAACTTTCCCCCTTTGTTTCAATCAGATCCTCCTTCCTTCTTGAATTGTTCCTCTCTCCCTCTACTAGGACTATAAATACCGGACTTCTACACCCTTTTCAAGCACAATTTTCTCTTCAAAATTCAGTAGGTGAAAAACCCATTTATGAAACACCATGTTCTACTAAACAAAATCAGAGAAGAAAAAAAAAGGGTTGTTGTCATGCCGCCGCGGCCACCAGTTGATTGGCCGGCCGACCACCTTCTGCCTTCTTTCTTATTTCTTCTTGTTCTCTCTAGAGGGACCTTCTGTTTTTTTTTTCTTTCTTTCTTTCGTAGGAACTGAACTGGAGTTCCAGTTCTTGGTTCTTCTTTTGATCCTGCCTTCTAACTTTGTGTCACTTTATTGTTTTTTTTTTCTTTTTTTTTCTTTTCCTTTTATTTTATTTAATCTTACTTTTTGTCTTTTTCTTACTAACTGATTCCTTGAATCATTAAAGTTGTTTGATACAACTTCTTATTTACTCTCGTTATTATTTTATTTTTTATTTCTCTTCATTCTCTAATTTTTTTTGAACAAAGACTTTTTTTTTTTTTTCTTTTGACAATTAATTTTTGTGAAAACTTTTATATTATCATCCACCTTCAATTCATAAACTTAATAAATTCGGATATTACATAGGTGACTAATTTAGTTCATTTACTTATTTTTCTCTAGATGGGGATTTTGTAGAAGGAGCTTTCTAGGGGTGACTTTATTAATCGTATCTGTGCTACTCGAGGTAATTTCGATGTTCATAGTACTCTATTTCCCGTTGCAAAACGGTTATCTGTGTGATTGTATGATTAAGTGGTTATGTATGTAACAAATAGTTTATAAACTAATATTACGAATTTATGAGTTAGTAATTACTATTATAAGAGTATGATTCTCATAATACTATGAAACTGGAGTATGTTATTATAATTTTGGTAATAGTATAAATCTGTTATAAGCTTGTGATTCTTTTGAAACTAAAGTATTAGTATGTGAATATTCTTGTAGAGAACCTATATGATTAGAATACGTTCTATGAACGTGTGAAATTGTATGGTTACCAACTTGAGAACTTGTGTTTGTTATGACCTTTTAATAAAAACTAAGGAGGGTAATGAAGCCCGAAAGGGTGTTGAACAGGTTGCCCTATATGATGGTATAACTATCTATAGGTTGTTTATTATATACGATACAGAATTGTTGTCTTCCTTCTATTTGTTGTGATCCAAGTAGAAGGGGTGTGCACACTAGGGACTCTATGATATTGGCCATGGTTATATTGGGGTGACGACCTCTTGTTGAAGTAGGCGGATAATAGGGATTAGTCCCTGCCTACTGGCGTTCATATTTCCCTCTCTTAATTTAAAATTGTTGTTTTTAGTTGCGTGAATCAATGTTATGATTATGTGACTTGTGTCTGGAGTTAGTAATACAAACGTTCGAAAATCCAAACATTAATATTGAAATTGTTGGATCACTTTACTCATTTTCTAAAATCAAATTTTATATTAAAATTATTATTTTTACAGGATGGAGTCGAATTACTCAGTTTTCTGATTTTTGGGAGTTGTCTCTCTTGTTGTCTTCTTTCTATTACTTTGCAGGTTGGACTTGGTGATGGGATCTCGTGTGAGGAGGCTTAGATAATTCACCTAGACGACCTTATTTAGTTTTTCTATCTTGGAGTTATTATTTTAGTTTTTATCTAACTTCAGTTGTAATAATATTCTTATTTTAAGATAATTGGGTTAATTTATCTTTTTGTTAGCCTTACGTTTACTCTTAGAGAGTGAATGGGCGGTAATATCCTCCAAGTTTGAATAAAGGATTTCCTTAAACCTATATATATTTGACATTACGCTTATTTAAATTTGGAGGGTGTTACACCATTTTAGTAGATATGATGTCTCATATTATTTCTTGCTATGAACTACCAAAATCCATCTCGTCTTCCATTGATGCTCTTATCACAAGGTTTTGGTGGGCTGGCTCCTCTTTCAAAGGTATTCATTGGGTCAAAAGTTCCATCATTCATCTCCCAAAAGGGATGGGAGAGCTTGGAATTAGGGCTACAACTTTGGTTAATAAATCTTTTTAAATGAAAAAGGCTTGGTCAATCTTCTCGCAGCTCCATAATCTTCTCAGTAAAGTGTTTAGTACTATGAGTCCTTCTCCTTTATTTTCGAAGACAAGGGGCACCCTTTTAGGTCTCACTCTTGGGGAGCTAAAAGTATTGTCCATGCTGAAGTTTCACTTAACAAAGGCCGCAGTTGGAAGGTTCGTAATGGTCACAATATTCATATTTTTTCTGATCCATGGGTTCAAAGTGTTATTTCGTAAGCTAACTCTTCAATCACTTTACGTCAAGCACGATATGCTATGGTTAATCAATTATTGCTATGGATCCTTCTCCTAAATGTAACACTCCTATGGTTCGACAATATTGTTTTTTCAAGGATGCTCATAATATTTTATGCACGGAGCTTCCCCAACATTATGCACGGAGCTGCCCCAACATGATGAACAAGATGCTATGGTGTGGAACAATCATAATTCTGGTTCATTTACTACTAAAAGTGACTATGCTTTTGTCTCGTCTTGTCAACAGAACCAAGATGCTAATCAACAACATATTTCTCCCCTTTATAAGTTGATCTATCATCTCAATATTCAACCTAAATGGAAGTTATTCTTATGTAAAGTCAGTTACAATGCTCATCCGCTCAGATGTAATATGGCTACAAAAAGGATTGTGTCTAGTTTCTCACATCCTTTCTGTCAAAACAATGATGAAGATGACATTCATTTATTTCGTTCGTGCCCCAAAATTAAAATTTTATCGATGAATAGTAAGCTTGTTGTTCAATCAAATGTTGATGAATCCATATCGATGAAAGATTGGATTTGCTCTTATATCCAACTGTTTTCTAGTGAGGATGGTTAAGATAGTCATAAAATCTGAGTTTGTGGCTCACTTATGGGGTATTTGGATTGCTCGGAATAATACTATATTTCGAGGTGATGACTCTTTGGAGGTTTAAATCAAGATCTCCATTGTTGTGGCTAATATTCAACATGTGAAATATGTGGAGTGTTTGCAAAATCAGCTCAGATCTCTCCACCCCCAGAACATGCTCAAGACTGCCCTGCAGGATTCATGTTTCTTCATTTGGGTTTTCATTCTACTAGGGAAGCTGCTAATGTTATTCAAATTGATGGTTCATGGGACAAAAACTCAAAATGTTCAAAAGCTGGCTAGCTAGTTTATGGCTTCCTCAGATCGACACCACCAGTTTTATGGTAATAATTTTTTTGGCTAAGTATGCTCTACATGATGAGGTCTAAATGTCACTCCTTTGCCTACAATGGGTCATTGACAAAGGTTTCTCTATTGTCAAACTCTCAACACATTCCAAAGGTAGTGTCCAACTTCTCAAAGCCAAAGGGTTAACTATTGCTACTCTTCGTTGGACGACTCAATATATTCTCGACTTGTTTGTCTCCCTTCTTGTGTATTGTTTGTGAGGTCTCTAGAGACCAAGTGAAAGATGTTGGGTATATGGTTCATATGAGGCTCAATGGGGTGTATGGGGTGTGGAAAAAGGTTGCGTCGAAGGAAAAACGGTGAAGGAATTGAAGTAGGGGCTCGGTAGGCTCGAGGGGTGCGCCCGCACGTCGGGCATGTCCGCCCGCACTCGAGGACCGTGCGCCCGCAGGTCGAGCTGACGAGTTTCTTCAGTGCTCCTGTCTGCCCGCGCGCGAGATCGTGCGCCCGCACGTCTTCGGGGGGAGTTTCTTCAGCGTTTTCTGTCCGCCCGCGGGTGAGGACCCTGCGCCCGCACGTTATCGAGCTGCGGGGTGCGAGATTTTCGTTTTTTTTTGTTGTTTAATGAGGGTATAAATAGGTGCCCTAATTATGATTATATTATTCATCATCTTTAACACATAGTTTGAGAGAGAAAAAGCTTTAGAGATAGCTCTTGAGTGCTTTTGTAATCTTTATCAAACATTCATTGATTCCTAGTGCAGATTCGTGGTTTTTCTCCCAGTTCTTGGGTTTCCACGTAAAAAGTTTTGGTGTGTTTTTCCTTGCTTTCTTATTTGATATTCTATAATTGTTTGCTATTATTCTTGGATTGATAGTCAATAGGACTTACAAGTGGTATCAGGAGCTAGGTTTGATTATTGTCTAGATCAAGAATAATTAACAATGGAGGATTCAAAGATTAGAATTGAAAAGTTTGATGAGACAGATTTTGGATATTGGAAGATGCAAATAGAGGACATCTTATATCAGAAAAATATGTATCAACCTTTGTCTGAAAAGCCTGCTGACATTGAAGAGGCTAAGTGGAAGGTACTAGATAGGCAGGCACTAGCGGTGGTGCGTTTGACATTGGCTCGGATTATGGCTTTCAATGTCAAGGACATCAAAACAACGGCTGGATTGATCAAAGCTCTGTCAGATATGTATGAGAAGCCCTCGGCTATGAATAAGGTATATCTGATGCGCCGTTTATTTGATTTAGAGATGAATAATGGTAGTTCTGCTGCTGAACATATTAATGAATTTAATTCTATAATAAGTCAGTTATCGTCTGTTAATATTGCTTTTGAGGATGAAGTGAAAGCTTTAATTTTGTTGTCCTCTTTACCTACGCTTGGAAACTGTTGTTACTGGTTAGTAATTCCTCTAGTAAAGAGAAATTGGTTTATGATGTTGTCCGTGATCTTATTTTGAGTGAGAGCATTCGAAGGAAAGAGAGTGGAGAATCATCTGGAGCATATAGTGTAGAGGGAGGGGAAAACAAAAGGGAAAAGGGAAGAATTCACAAGGGAGATCAAAATCAAGGGGGCGAAGTAAGTCTAAGGGCAGAACAAATTTTACCTGTTGGAATTGTGGTGAGAAGGGTCATCCAAAGAGGGATTGTCCACATCCCAAGAAGAAGGGTGGAAAATCTGATCATAATGAAAACGAGGATAAGTGATAACTCATCGATATTTTCTGCATCGAATGAGGTTGAGGATGCTCTGTTTTGAGTGTTGATAGTTCTATAGAGTCGTGGATCCTAGATTCGGGGCATCATTTCATTCTTCACCCATGAGGGAGCTGTTTCAGGACTTCAAGGCAAAGAAGTTAGGAAAGGTCCATCTTGCTGATGATAAGACCTTGGATATATGGGGAAGGGAGATGTGGTTGTCAGGACTACGAATGGAGGAACTTTAAAACTGCATGATGTTAGGTACATTCCAGGCCTAGCAAAGAATCTGATTTCTGTGAGTCAACTGGACTCATGTGGCTACAAAACTGTGTTCTGTGAGGGAAAGTGGAAGATTTTCCAAAGGTTCCATGATTTTGGCTAGAGGTACTAAGATGGGAACCTTATACACTATTGCAGGGTGTACAGACATGATTGGTGCAGCTACGGTAGATGAGACCAAGTTATGGCATACTAGACTTGGTCATATGGGTGAGAAGGGGATGAAAATTTTAGCTTCAAGTGGCAAGTTGTCAGGGTTGAAATCAGTTGACATGGAATTTTGTGAGAGTTGTGTCTATGGCAAGCAGAAAAAGGTGACTTTCACAAAAGCCAAGAAGGAGTTGAAAACTGAGAAGCTAGAATTGGTGCACACTGACTTGTGGGGTCCTTCACCAGTCAGATCCCTTGGAGGCTCAGGTATTTTGTTACTTTCATTGATGACTACAGCAGGAAGTGTGGGTCTACTTCATGAAGAAGAAATCTAAATTTCATGAAACTTTCAATGAGTGGAAAGCTGAGGTCGAAAATCAGACTGGAAGAAGGATTAAGTGCATTAAGTCTGATAATGGAGGTGAGTATGAGTTGACAGAGTACACAAAACTCTGTAAGGAGAACGGCATAATTCTGAAGAGGACTGTTCCAGGGAAACCTCGAAGAATGGAGTTGCAGAGGGATGAACAGGACACTGACTGAGAGGGCTAGATGTATGAGGTTGCATGCAGGGCTACCTAAGACTTTCTGGGTAGATTCAGCTAGTACAGCAGCTTATTTGATAAACAGAGGACCATCAGTTCCTTTGGAGTTCAAGTTGCCAGAGGAGGTTTGGAGGGAAAGAGGTAAATCTTTCTTTTCTAAAACTATTTGGTTGTGTTGCATATGTTCAATCTGAGAAACGTGACAAGTTAGACCCAAAAGCTGTTAAATGTTATTTTATTGGGTATGGTTCTGAGAAGTATGGATATCGATGTTGGGAACCAAAAGGTAGGAAGATTTTGAGACACTGTGATGTCACATTTGATGAGACTAAGCTGTATAAGGATGCATTTGGTGACAAATCTGAGATTACTGAAGTAGTGGGAGTTCAGGAGAAGGAAATTGTGAAGATAGGTGGCATTGAAGTTAGGGATGTCATTGTTCCAGAATTGGGTGAACAACATAGAGATGAAGTTCACACTCCTGCAGGGTCTGATTCTGAGGAGTCAGATATCTCACAGCCTGGTAATACAGAGGGCACAATTGTCATACAACCAAGAGGCTCCAGTTCTAGTGCAGGGAGAATTGTCTCTCAAGTTGACTTGAGAAAATCCGCAAAGGTGTCTCCAAACCTGTTCGATATTCACCTTCATGTATTATTTGTTACTAACTGATGCAGGTGAACCAGAATCATACAAGGAAGCAATAAATTCGACAGATTCATCTAAGTGGGAGTTAGCCATGAAAGATGAGATGAAGTCCCTGGAAAATAATCAGACATGGGAGTTGTCTGCATTACCTAAAGGTATGAGAGCACTTAGCAACAAGTGGATCTTCAGACTAAAGAAAGAGCCTGATGGAAGTGTCAGGTATAAGGCGAGATTAGTAGTAAAGGGGTTCCTACAAAAGGAGGGTATAGATTATAATGAAATATTTGCTCCTGTTGTGAAGTTAACTACTATTCGTATCTTGTTGGCTATTGTTGCTGCTGAAAATTTGTTCTTAGAACAGATGGATTTAAGACTGCGTTTCTACATGGTGATCTGGAGGAGGAAATTTACATGAAGCAACCAGACGGTTTTCAAGTTCAAGGGAAGGAGAACTTAGTGTGCAAGCTCAAGAGGAGCTTATATGGACTGAAGCAGGCTCCTAGTCGTACATAAAGTTTGACACCTTCATGTGTAGCAGTGGGTTCAAGAGAGCTGATAGTGATCATTGTTGTTACTTTCAGAGGTATGAAAATGGCTATGTTTATTTACTTCTGTATGTTATGATATGCTGATTGTGGTACTAGTATGGATGTGATAAATGGAGTGAAAGGAAAACTGTCACAAGTTTTGAGATGAAGGATTTGGGTGAATCTACACAAATCTTGGCATGAAGATTTCAGGGACAAGTCTACTGGTATGTTGAAGTTGTCTCAGGAGGATTAATTCTTAAGGTGCTGAAGAGGTTTAATGTAGGAGATGCTAAACCCAGAAATTCACCACTTCCTAGTGATCTCAAATTGACAAGGGAGCATTCACCAACTACAGAAGCAGAAAAGGAGCGGATGGCCACTGTTCCCTATGCTTCAGCTGTTGGTAGCTTGATGTATGCCATGGTGCACACGACCAACATTGCTTTTGCAGTGGGAGTTGTTAGTAGGTTTGTTTCAAATCCAGGTGAGAAACATTGGAGGCTGTAAAGTGGTTACTAAGGTATTTGAAGGGTACTTCAAGTATGGGGCTTTGTTTCTGGCAGAAGGGAGTAAAGCTAGAGGGTTATGTTGATGCTGATCTCAGTGGAGATATCGATACAAGCAAAAGCACTTCAGGATATGTCTCTACTGTGGGGGTACTGCAGTGAGTTGGATGTCCAAGTTACAGAAGTGTATCTCTTTGTCTACTACAGAGTCTGAGTATGTGGCTATGTCGGAGGCAGGTAAGGAGATGGTATGGTTGATTGGTTTTCTTGAGGAGATGGGCATTAAACAGGACAAAGTGACACTTTATAGTGATAGTCAAAGTGCAATGCATTTGGCTAAGAATCCCATGTATTGTAGGACTAAACACATTCGTAGGCGTTTTCACTATATCATGAGTTTAGTGGAGGAGAATGAGTTGAGTCTGGAGAAAGTGTTGGGTGCTAAGAATCCAGCAGATGTGCTCACTAAGAGTGTGAGTTGTGATAAGCTAAGGTTGTGCAGGACCTTAGTTGGTCTTCGTTGATTGTTGGCTAAGATGGTGAACTAGGAGTTGAGATGAATGAGAAGATGATGAAGGTATGGAGCTTTTCTTCACTTACACCTATCTCCAAGTGGGAGATTGTTGGGTATATGGTTCATATGAGGCTCAATGGGGTGTATGGGGTGTGGAGAAAGGATGCGTCGAAGGAAAAACGGTGAAGGAATTGAAGTAGGGGCTCGGTAGGCTCGAGGGGTGCGCCCGCACGTCGGGCATGTCCGCCCGCACTCGCCCGCACTCGAGGACCGTGCGCCCGCAGGTCGAGCTGACGAGTTTCTTCAGTGCTCCTGCCTGCCCGCACGCGAGATCGTGCGCCCGCACGTCTTCGGGGGGAGTTTCTTCAGCGTTTTTTGTCCGCCCGCGGGTGAGGACCCTGCGCCCGCACGTTGTCGAGCTACGGGGTGCAAGATTTCCGTTTTTTGTTGTTTAATGAGGGTATAAATAGGTGCCCTAATTATGATTATATTATTCATCATCTTTAACACATAGTTTGAGAGAGAAAAAGCTTTAGGGAGAGCTCTTGAGTGCTTTTGTAATCTTTATCTGAACATTCATTGATTCCTAGTGCAGATTCATGGTTTTCTCCCAATTCTTGGGTTTCCACGTAAAAAGTTCTGGTGTGTTTTTCCTTGCTTTCTTATTTGATATTCTATAATTGTTTGCTATTATTCTTGGATTGATAGTCAATAGGACTTACAAAAGATGCTCATAATTTAGCTAGATTCTATTGTTTTTCTCCTTGATGGTTTTAGCCTAGTTGTAGCTCTTGTCAAAAAAAAAAAGCACACTCATTTTTTGATTGACGAAGAGCTCGAACAAGAACACAAGGATTCGATTGAAAGCTCTACTTTTTCCAACGATGAAAACTTCCAGATTCGATCAAAGTTCACTTCAAAGAAATATTCATCAAAATTTAGTGTACAAACTACAGCTAAGGCCTTCACCGTAACTATGTATGTAGGTATTTACTCAATTTACATGAATTCTCTATTCTCTCTGTACCATGTACATGAACACAGGAAAATAATTATACGTTAAAGTCGCTCTTGGCTATTTCCGATCTTCAAGAATCAAAAGCCCTTCAAGCTCAACACCCTCACCCCAAAATCAAAAATCAATAAATAATTATAAAGCAATAACAAGGTACACTATTGCCAATACAATTGTACAGCAGCATCTTGACATTATCACGATAAACATTTGGTACCTCTTAGCCTGAAGATACAGACACAAAAACACATCAGTCATTATAGTTCAGGGGAACGGAAGAAGGTTAAAACACAAATGAAATCAGATATACCATCAAAAAACATGACATAAGCTTTTGGCAGCCAATCTATGCGAAGTAAGCAATACATGGCGAAGCACAACATCAAGGGTAAACCAGGCAGCTTTGACTTGGAACTTTGAAATGCTCAGAGTTCCAAAATCATTTGAATTGCATGTCGTTGAGATTGGGCTAAACCCTGCAACATCAGCATACGACAAAATTTTGATACCATTTCAAGCTGAATGCAAAAACACAATTGAAATTTTCTCCAGATATACAAATTCTAATCTTTGAGGCAACCTGGGAAAGCTGGTCGAAAAGTGTTCTATCACTCTCGCAGAACTTCACCAAGAAGTCAACAAGATAATTTGCCAAATTGATCTGCAAAAAGATAAATGAAACAGATACCAAGTACTCAGACCAAATATAGATTTATCAGCCTGGACACAATGCGCCAATCAAGTAGCATGGCAAACAACCTCATTGAGGGAATCGACACTACTTAATAGATCATCTTCATCTCCATCCTTTTCGTTCTTCAGCACCATGTGTCAGCAAAAAAGGTCAGTTGCAAGTGTAATACTAAGAATAGAAACCACTTCCTAGAAAAAAGTAAAGCAAAAAAGAATAGAAAAGGAAGGAAGACTATGAACCAAGGTGATCTGGAAAGAAATGGTAGGGAAAACACCTCAAATACTTTCGCCATTGCAGCAAGATGATCATAAGCTGGTTTTCCTGATGATTTGGCAGTAGCCACATGTAAGAGATCTTGATCTACATCTGCATCTCCTGCACCAACTTCTTCCCAGTCACTATCCTGCCAAAACATTCAATCCAAACTTTTAGTCCTTGTTACTTTCCACTTTCTAGGATAAAGCAACGAGTCAGATAGTCAAACCTCCTCATCATGCTCAATCACTTGTTCTTGTATCTCAATTAGTGTATCAGCTAACAGGGCCAGAATCTACATTAAAA
This sequence comes from Beta vulgaris subsp. vulgaris, assembly GCF_026745355.1. Lineage (NCBI taxonomy): Eukaryota > Viridiplantae > Streptophyta > Magnoliopsida > Caryophyllales > Amaranthaceae > Beta > Beta vulgaris. The sequence goes on along the minus strand of NC_079207.1, from coordinate 25,071,591 downwards.
AGAAATTGTTAGACAAGTTATTTCCCATTGTTAGTTTTCTAACCTCTATCATAACTGTCTTGCAGTGGATGAGGGTCAACTAACTACTGAGAAACAGCAACAAGAACAAAATGCTCAGTGCAGATCATACCCCAAGTCGGGTGTGAGGAGATTAAGAGAAACACAGCTTTTCCACTTGACTTGACTAGCTCACAGAGAATTTCCATGGCTCAGTAATCAGTATGAACAGATTTACTAATTTACCAACAAGTAAATGCAGCAGGCTTCATAATTTTCCTTTTTTCAGGGAAAGGGAGGTGGAGGTGGGGGTGGAGGTGGGGGTGGAGGGAATGTGTTGTAGTTTGATTCAAAAGTATTGCAGGGATGACTATCTTAAAAGTATGAATTGCATGGAGAGGGAGAGCAGGATGGGAAAGCATCTTGTAAGCCTAACGCAGCTCATCTGTTGGCAATTCCACAGGATGTACTTACACTACCATAGTACCATTACAAAGCAAGAGTTGGTTTGGTCAACCAACATGGTGTTCATCGGCCGACAATGCATAACCAATCAGTGACGGGGTTCATTATATCATTGCAATCAAGATATGAGCATAACCCACTCATTGAAATTCACAAAAGGATGGATCTCCCAAAACTGAAAGTTGTTATATATATTTATTGAGTGGCACGGACATGCTAAAGGACTCTAGTCGATCCAGGATGGGAAGTAGACAACTATTATGAATGAAATCATGGTTCTTCCCCAAGTACAAGGGGTTAGGAGTTGGGATAATGTCATTATGTGAAAATTAATTCCACACAGAGGGAGTACCTTTGAATTTAGAGGCATGACAGTCCACTGCTCCGGAGCTGCTTTAGATTTGGAACGCGTTGTTATTCCTCCAGTGCTCTTCACACAATAAACAGTCAGTTCTTACATAAAGTAGGTCCAACAAAGAGTTCTAGACATGACTACAAACCTGAATTAGATGGCCTTGAACAAAATTTTTTGCCAATTCAACATGCCTAGTAGACAGCAAAAGAGCCAATGCAGTGGTAGTAACTTTAATTTGGTACGAACCCTGTATCTCACCTAAAGAAAGCTAAAATTAATGGAGATAAAATTTCAAACAGAAATCAATAACCACAGTCATATAGATACACAGATAAATCCCAGATCGTCAAATATAGGTATCTATACTATAGAGAAGAGTAAGGGGAGCACAAATGGGCAGTGAGCCAGCAACTCACACAGTGCAAAACAATTGCAGAACAGCAGAAGGATGTACCTGCATATTACCTAATCAGCTCAGCAATAAGCAGCAAACCAAATCACCTTGGTGATTGAAAGAATATATCCCCAAAGAGGTGATAGGATCTATCAACTGCCAGAGAAGTCTCCAAAGGCATTAATTCCTTCTCCAGAACAGAGGCAGAGCCACGGAGGGACAAAGGAAACTGGAACCCCCACATAGTTAAGTTGTGTAATTCGATACAGCCAAATGGCTCATAGATATTGCGACAGTACTGGAAAAACTAGGAGACTAAAAGACGTAAAGTTTGATAATTATATGCCTTTAAAGATTTTTTAAAGTCGAATAGCTCCTGATCGGTATTCTTGTTAGCAACATCAATCCATTTTTTTTTTTTTTCTGAAGTGCCTCCTGATCGTTATTCTTGTAAGTAACATCAACATAAATTCATTCATCACAGCAGACACTTCATGGATCCAAATAACCATAAGGCTAGAAGGGCATGATTGATTATTACATAGTACAGCACACTATGAGATTCCTTTCCTGGGATAATGCCAAACTCTAAACTTTAAAGACACCTTGATCAACCTAGGCCACGTTCTTTTGGGCAGGGTTTCAGTTCAGTTCAGTTTACGCTAAAAGAACAGGCTTTAGACCCTTCATACCAAGTTATTGTTATTGTTATTGTTTCCATCCAAAAGAACAATGTTAAAATGCAGCCAAAGAAATTTTAGAACTTCAAAAACTTAGAAGTGATTGCTGTACATGCACTTATGTCAGCTTCTAAAAAAATTACCGCTTTGACGAGAGCAATTTACCTTGCTGCTTGACCCATTCAGACATTACATAAGCAAAAGAATTTCCGTCATTCTCCCCAGGTATTGAGACCAACAAATCTATAAACTGGCCCACATTTGGAACACTCATATGAACCTGTACACAGAAAATGGTAAAATACAAGGAATCAGTTCCAAATATATTTAATGGAAGGGAATTCTCTTACACTTCTAGAAATTTTTTGTCAGATTTACATTGAAAAACAATTGCAACCACAATTAACATACAAACACAAATCCATCGCCGTATATCTATCTATCCTCACACAGACAATCAAGGTTTCCCCAGATAACCAATAAGTGAAACCCGCAACAATTGCACTGTCCAAGGAATTCCTAAAGAGGTTGAGGCTTCCATTTATATCACAGTGTTGGAACCTTTGCAGGAAGGCATCAAAACACTATATTGTTATGAGCAAGAGAAAAAAATTAGTACAAGGCTGAACTTCAGTATCTTTGTACGGAAGACAAAAAATTTCATTCCAGTTTCACTTGATTGCTGAACCCGAAAACAAGCATTATCTTGAACAACAAATGACTCCCAAAAGAGAGGAACTAAGAACAATTCAGCACTAATATCATGCCATATATAAGATTTTCAGATATAGTTTTGAGCACTAAAACCTGAACGACATTATCCAATGCCATGAACTTAAATATAGTTTTCCATCAAAGCAAAATGGAGGTGATAAGATTATATAGTTTAAAGAAGCTAAACAAATGCTAAGAGTAATACCAGTCTCGCAAAAACAAGTAGCAAGGAGTTTTTCAGTCCAGCTATTTCGCAAGATTGCATACGCCTGACTAATGCAGAAACCAGGTCTTGGATATGCTGGCCCATTTGTGAAGGAAGATTCAAGATAAGCTGCAAGATGTAATTCCCAACAAAAAAAGACCCCGAGCTTTCCAGATCAGGGTCCAGAAGCCTGCATGAATAACCCAACAGATACAGGAGTCAATTTAAAATTTATTATCCAGTACATAAGCCATCCAAGAAAATCGTGCCAAATCATATTAACACGTAGACTTGAATCATAAGAATAGATGACTGCAGTATAATAAATGCATAATAATAAATGTTGTTTCTCTTTCTTTTAATAACTGCAGTATGTTCCTCTTGCTCTGTTAAAACCATACATGTTTTCATTATTTGACAGGACGACGCAATTTACAAGCATAGGTATCAAAACCAAACCACCATGTGGTATTTCCACTAGATTTTACTCATTGGCAATGCTCCCCTTCACTCACATCAATTCGCTTTTAGGCTCCTACCATCTTACGTGACTTACGATTAGTATTATCATGACCAAAGCTACAATTGCTATTTACCATATTTCTCTTCAAGTATCTATTTTTGCTATTTGCAAAGAAATTCTTCACTACCTTTTCCATTATATTCTTTTCAAAGGGTTTAGATCTAAATCATTAAGAACATAGCTCGTGAGGTTCATAAATGGTGATTGTAGTAGTGAAAGATGGCTGAGTAATGAGAGCTATACAGAAACATCCAATGTAAGTATTTTGGCATTGAAGTGGTGCTTGCTGGAGCACAAGTGAATCCAATTTGGTCCAGTTTCAGCAAAGAAAAGAGCGGAAAATGATTTTCTCAGAAATATCTATTCTGATATCTGGATCGCCAATATTCTCCATACAAGTTCAGAGTTTCCAACAGAGAAAATAAATGCTATGAGAACCATGCAGCAATTTACAGAAAAACAGTTTCATCCTGAGCCTAACAAAAGAAGGTAATTGATTGACCTAGAAGATAGTACTCCCTCTGTTTCTTTTTTAATCTACACACTTTCTTTTTTGGTCTATTTCTTTTTAATCTACACATTGCTGCTTTTTCTATTTTTGGTAACATGTCCCATCTACTTTCTCCTTTTTTTTCACCCATGTCATTCACTTTTTAATACTTTGACCCACTTTTCAGTTCCTCTTATCACCTTTTGAGTTTCTCTCTCATACTTTTGTATTCCTCCTTGGTTCTCCCCCAAAGTGAAGTGAGTAAATTAAAAAGAAACGGAGGGAGTAGTTAAAAACGACACGTAGCAGCATTCATGTCCCAAGCTGGTTCCCGTAATAGGTTTCATGCTTCAAAAGAAGCAGCTCTCTTTCCATAAATGACAGATGTTATTTTAACCATCAATCCATAATATTTAAAAATCTTATCAAGAAAGAAAGACCGTGACCATAATTAAAAAGGCAAGTTTCCAGCAAAGGAAGAACATTCAACCATCAGAAAAGGAAACCAAGTACCTCGAAAGAGCATCTAGCAGACTTCTCATTGTAAATCCAGGATCTCCACCCCAAGCGAGGAGGTCATTCTTGCCCCCGCATACAAAAGCAGCTAAGCATTCTGTAGCATTCTGGTGAGCAAGATAAAAACAACCAACTGCTCAATGCAAATCAAAGATGTCAAACATAAGATTCGTTGTACCATGTCTTACCTGCATCTCACTATAATCATCGCTTTGAAGCACTATTTGTATTATAGGGTTAAAGCAAACATCATATAATGCTTTTATAACAGGACCAGGAGCATTCTGCAGAAAGAAAGGGACATAAGCTCACTCTAGATTGTTTAAAGGAAGAAGAAAGAACTTTAGGCTCATATGAAGTCTCACACAAGATGAAATCACCTTTAAAAGCATGGTCACCAAATCCAGAGATCCTGCGACTAATCCATCGGGCTGGTGTTTAGGCTATCATACAAAGCCAAACATACAACTCAATCACGTGAACTTTATGAGTTTATCTGAACACTACTTAAGGGTGAGGCTCCAAGAGGACCAAGACATACCTGGCTAAGAATTGGTCCAATATAAGGCAGTACCCGAGAAACCAATGGTTGTATGCAGCCCGGAGCATTTTTAATTGCCTGATGAAAATTGAAAGAAAAACATTTAAGAAATGTCAAAATTTCAAAATATGTGTCACATATAAAACTCAAAGGTGATCCACTTTTCAAAATAAGACCCACCTGCATCAATGAAACATCTTACATCCTCCCCTTTCTTTGAGAAAATGCAAAGTCAAAATAAAAATAAAAAAAGATACAGGTACAAGTAATTAAATAATACAATCCATTTCTCTTGTCTTCCCCCATAAGCTCAATTGATTCATAAATGACCAACTCAAAGTTAATGCTCCCTGGCTTCCTTCAAACTCCACCTTCTGTATGATACCCATGAGTTCCCATCCTCGTTTACTTTTGACTCTAGTTGTGTCCCCCTCCCATTCTACTCTCCTATCAAAAAGAAGCCATTCCCCTAGCCATAACATGTCCATTAGTGTGATAGTGTCAAGAGTCTAACCTCCAGGGTCATAATTCTTCAATGGTCAAATGCACCAACGGCTCCCCCTTTTTCACCAATTCATGCATCAATTAATAAAGCTAGGGCTTGAAGTTCTACAAACCCGGATATGTCAGGGATCTCTTTTACTTTGTTATCTTCATTGTATATTTATTTGAGATGGAAAAAGGGTAATTTGGGAAATTTTCATGTTTCCAAGCCGTTTTCCCAATTATTATTCAAAAAAAACGTTCAATCATTCGTTCCTAAATGTTTTTATTTCTTAAGTGTTTTGAAAAAAAAGGTATGTAGCTGGGGTGCATTTCCATGCACTGGAGCTATGCGATAGTTATAATTTCCATGCAAGAAATATTGAGATCCTAGTCCCTGAGTCAGGACTAGTGCACTGTTTTTTATCTATACAGAACTTCTAATGTTGGGAGGATTCAAGAAAGGAAAAGGGAATCATCTCCCTTGTTTCTCTCTGGAGGTATTTGATTAAACAATTTTCTGATTTCATTTCCAAATATTGCTGGGTAAACTTAACCCAAATTGGATCATCTTGATTTCCCCCTGCACCCCCCCCCCCCGGACATGAATACTCCCAAACTCCTCTACATACGCCCCACATATCACTGCCATAGCTACCACCCTTACCCCATCCCACCACTGGAAGTACCACCAACCACCCCGCTTGCACAGTTATGCCACTGGTTCACCTTGTCATTCCCTAAAGCAAAACACATTGTTCACAAGCCACCACCCTCAAAATCTTAATGCTAACTCCCATAACCCCAACCCCAGCAACAAATAGTCAAATTTGAGAAAATAATTCGAGAGACAAATAAAGTGAAAGAGACATTTAAAGTTTAAACCCATAATTGAATCACGCGAATGGCTATAGATGGTCGAATTCAACCACTAAAGTTCCGTACCTGGAGCTTAGATGGTGGAACCCAACCACGATAAAGCCCTCCAATGGTGGTGGCTGACACAACAATGCGGTGGAAGATGGCAGTCGTAATATGTAAAGAGCAGAAGCTTATGGATAAAAATGGCGATTGGAGAGAGATGAGTGAAGGAGTAGTTGGGGTGGGAAAAGGAGGTGAAGAAACAAAAAACAAAAAGAGAGCAACTCTGGTAGCCAACTCAAGCAAGGAAGTATTTCCTTTTTCTTTCATTGTCTACCAGATACATGAAAAGAAAACAAATTACGATTTAATTACCTACTCTAACCAAAACAAAAGTTAAATTCCCTATCTTATTGTCATTCCCTAACTTCCCCTGATTCTTTTCCCTTTCGATTACGTAACCAAATGACCCCTTATTAGCCTATATCTAGCAGAAATTATAAACTCGGGGTGCTTGTGTCTTTTAAATGCATCGATAGGGGATCTCAATCAGACATGAAAGATTAGTTTGGCCTGAAAAAAGCATCAAAGATCAGTTTCACATCAAAGAAATAAGGAAACGTGCATTTCATGTTATTTTTATGAGAACACGTTTAAGACATGTCCATCATTCTAATTTGCCGACCACAAACCTCCGTCCTTTCTGTTTCAATCAGTAATCTTTTGTTGACAACGTGAAAAAGGCACAAAGCAAGGAAGACAAATGTTACCTCCAGAACTTCAATGGCATCTATACTGATAAAAGGATCAGATATATGAGAGACCCAGGTGTTTAGAATTATGGGGGATATAACCGGCTCCACTGATAATGATGCGTCATGACCTACAAAATGATAAATCCAGCATCAGTGAAAGATAAAGTTGAACAAACAAAACTAAAGACAACTCCACGTCAAACACAAATGTTGATAGAGTGAGGATAAGTTCCTATCTGGACTCTAATTAATGAAAACAAAAATGACTTCGTTAAAATTACCAAAACCATACCTGACTTCACAGCTGCTTGCAATGTTTCAAGCACTAAGTGCAAGCTTTCTTCAGATGCCTGAAGATGTTAAAACTGTAAGCTAGCACATCAAGAAGATAGACAAAAAATAAGAGAAAGCAATAATTCCCCAAAATATTACTTGATTAAGGAGATCAATAAGTGATGAAAGTAGCTGCAATATATGAGGTTGAACAGCTTCTCTGTTTGCTTCAGATAAGAGCTGGGAAAGCACTCTGCAATAACCAACTTTAACAGGTGGTGGCCTGTAAAAAAAAATGTATCCCATACTTAATAAATCACAACCTATCTTAAAAAACCTGCACCCATTGTGATCAAAGTTAAAGCTTATACTTACACATCCATGCCTATATCTCTCAGAGAAGCAAAAAGAAAATGCTCAATGACCCCTGCGCTTAACTGTAGAGAGGTTTTTTAATACACAATTAGTCTGAGAAACTCTCAAAACAGATAAAAAAAAATGAAATGAAGCTAAAAGGCATCATTACCATTGATGAGAACTTTGGTATTGATGAGAACATGCGAGCATGTAGAAATGGGAATTCATGGACCCCTGGCCAGAGGAAGAGCTTAGTCAACCATCATAATAGAGTATTAGCATAGCTAAATGGCCTAACAAACTTGCATACCTGCTCCAATATCTTCCATGATCATTTGCTCTATGAATTTTTTAAAATCAGATCCATCGGAGCCACAGACCTATTCCAAAGAGAAGAATCAGGGCGGGGAACCTCATGAAAAGAGAGATCTTTGCATACTTCATCTAAAAGATCATGAAAGAAAGATTTTCAATCACAACATAGAGCTCAAAGCTGCTCAAACCTCTGCTTCTTGCAATTGATCTGACAATGACGCGATAGCATACATAACAGCCTCTCTTATCTGTCAAATGCCATAATAAAGATAAGATATACCATTCTAAGCATAAACCAACAAGAAATAACCTCAAACTTTAAATTTCGTAAGAAACAAAGCATATGGTTAACTTCTGTACCAGATATGCATTTTGGTATCACTCAGACCCATATTTCATTTTTGGATGGAAGTGCTGAAAACATGTATAACTGGGACCTACTCCATGAAATCAAAAAAGTATTAGTTTTTTTTTCCTAACAGTAGAAGGTGGATTCATGGTGTCAAAACAAGGCCGCATCGTATTGTATCGTCCGTGTCGTAAAGGTTTTCAAATCTACCGAACTCGATAATACTCACATCGTAATGGTGTAAAAAACCCACATTTTAGGCGGGTTTTAGAGATATTTCATGGTTTAAGCCGATATTCAGTGGTACGAGAACCACATTATCTCCGTTCCCGCATCACCGTGACCGTTACCGCAACCGTGATCGAAACCCTATTTTCGAACTATGGGTGGATTTGACTCAAACCCCTGTACTTGACAGTAGGGGGTAAATAAGTCAGTATCCTTAGTTAAACACCTTCATCACCACAAGCCACACCCACGCCCACCACCACACAGACCCTCGATGCTTCTGCCTAATCTCCTCTCCTTGTTACCACTTTCCCCATGTAGCAAGCTTCCCTTTCCTCACTACCACTAAAACCACAACCTCTTTAAAATACCCCTCGAGAAAAAGAGCAAGATATGGATCTCAAGTGCATAACCTCTCTTTAATCTATCCCTCAATATTGTCCTCATTTCCGAGGCCACCACTAACATCCTCCTTCCCTTTCCATAAATGTCACCACCACCATTTCCACAATAAATTTATACAATTTTTTATACCTAAGATCTCCTTCGATCTGGACCACTTGTCTTTGATTTTACAACCATTGTTCCATGTCTTGAACTTAAGCAGGTGAAGAAAAAACCGATCTCCTTCAATTGTCAAATAGAAGGATTGGGAGCATAAGAGAATCAGGAAGAAGAGAAGACACTAGATGACACCACGAGGAGAGAAAAGAATCGATAGGGGAAAGGAGTAGGAATAGAGAGACGAGATAGTGGAAGAGTGAGACTGAAGTGGTGCAGGAAGGGAGAAGAGAGAATTCTCAAGAAATGAGAAGGAAACAAGAGAAAATAAATGAACGAAGAGGAGGCTTTAGTTCAATTAACAAAACACAAGTTTCTGTGGAATATCCCATTATAAACCCATTGTCCATAGGTTCCACAAATAACCTGACAAGCCAACACCTAGTAACGGAAGGTAAACCGAACACAACCTAAATATGTCAAATTTATAAGCAACAGGAAGTAACCACAAGAAATGCAACCACATAGAGGAGCAGAAAGACAGACCAAATAATGAAAGTAAAGAGTATGACTTGGACGAAGGAAGTTAGAACTTAGAATTTATACAAAGAATATGAGTTAACAGGAGCATATAGCTTAGATATTAGTAATGAAGGAAGGGGATCTTTATGGTCAACCACAAGATATAATTCTTGGTTCATGAAAAAAATGTATCTTTTGGGATTAAGGTTGTGGTACTTACATCCTGTTGTATAAGGGGAAGCAAAAAAAATGTGAGATAGGGAGTGGTTTATTAAGAGAAAAGAAATAATCAATAAATCCAGACGGATGCAACAAATGGATACAAAATTTACTCTCATATGAATCTATAAGGAAAAAGGAGACGATGGACTGAATGAAATGTCTCATAAACAAACTCCTTAATTTGTTTAACATAGTAAATTAACCAATCCTCTCTAAAATCAAGAAATCTTGATCAATGTTAACTGCAAAGCCCCTTTCTTAGGTATGTGCAGACTGCAGAGAGATAGCCCCTATAGTTCTTCCAACCTTTGCATGAAGACTATTTTGCAGCACTATTTTGCACCATAAGCAACAATTATAAAAGCAAATGCAAAGCAAAAAGACTCTCTTCATCATCCTACAGCATCAATTCCATTAACAAAAACTTCAAATGGATTATCAGTTAACATAATTTGAGAAACAAAACAATAAGGAGAAGCGCTTCTCAAAACAATGCAATAAGAAATCTAACATGTAGCTCCTTTACAAGCACCGTGCACCTAATAAAGATGCTTTGTGCTACTTCTTCCATTCTTCATTTATCTTTGCAAAGCAAGGTCTCTAGGAACATTGAGGCATTAATGTTGACAACATGTTTGGATAGGCTCATTTAAGGAAACAGAGAGTTAATAAGTGTATCCATATAGTGATTCTCCTGTGGCTGGTACCGATGGGACTGCCATGTTTTATTGCAATATGGACTGGCATTGCTTTCATAGAAGTGATTTATCATTATAAAGATCAGTTTGAGACAGTCTATCATGAAGAATTTGCATGTTACATAGATCAATTCTGGAATTAGAAAAGAAAACTCCGTGCCAGGCAGTATGCTCAGTTGTTCCTTGAGCGTCATAGAAGGAAGGGTTAACTTGGATTTTTAAAGCAGAACTTCTAGGGTCTTTCTTCAAACTCTTTCTTGGATATGATATATTCTTGAGAGTTTATTAAGATGCACGCTTCTGGACCTTCTTCAGGATGTCTTCATCTGATCTGCAATTTGATTGCGGCTTCTGCTTAGGGCTCCTGATCCTTTACTCTCCAAATTTTTTGAGGCTTGAAAAGATAAAAATTTGATCTTGGCAGTTTCTTGTCTGCTTCACTGCTTGGATTATGATTTTAATTAAACTTGTCTAGAAAGTGATAGAGGCTTTACTAAACATCCATGAAACACAGGCCATCTGATCTGCAATTTCAATGCTGCTTCTGCTTAGTGCTCCTGATCCTTTACTCTCCAAATTTTTTGAGGCTTGAAAAGAAAAAAAATTGATCTTGACAGTTTCTTGTCTGCTTCACTGCTTGGATTATGATTTTGACTAAACTTGTCTAGAAAGTGATAGAGGCTTTACTAAACATCCATGAAACACGGGCTTCCAATGCTCCATGTGTTGATAAACCAAATGCATCATTTGATGTTATGGAAGGGCCTCTAGGAATTTTCAAGCAATTTTATTTCCATGTAAAGGAAAATATTCCAAGGAAATTTTGCAGGATAGTTACTTCACTAAGATCAGAAACCCTAGAACTTGTAGACAAATGAGCATGTAGATTGTAGACAAGGAGTTATATTGGGGCGGTAAACAAATACAACTAATGAGTGATACTTACATATCGACTGATTCAAAATTCAAATACAGCTGATGGAAGGCTATATGGAGTTACGGACCAATATGACCAACACCAAATTCATATTGCATCAATTATGACCTTTTATGAGACACTAAATAAAGTATGCTACCACAATGCACTGCATTACCGTGATTATGACCATATTTGCGATACAAAATCCTACCGAAGTGTATGTAAGAAGCTGGAGGGGACCAACATCTAATTATCTCTACTACATATTAACGCCTATGCAACGAGATATTGCAATCATGCCAGCAGCTTGATCCAAACATTCGGTAACTTAATGCACACACATCAAGAGACAACGTTCTTTTTCATCAAACCCCAAATAATGATAATATAATAAGAAAGAAAGAAAAGAAAAACATGACAAAGGAAAGGTCTAGATATTCAGTAAATAGATAAGAACATATAAAAAAATAGAAAAAAAGGTATCTGATATAATTTAAAGGTTGCACATCAATAAGAATTAGCATCAGTTTCAGCTGTACTTACCCTCCACCAAAATTTTAATCCTTCAGACTTCTGCTGTTTTGACTCCATAAATCTCCTCCTAGCAGCATCTATTATGGCACGTAGTCCTTCCTCCCCACAAGAATTGATGATCTCCTCTAATAGGAGGACACCTGTGGATAAAATGGACCATAAAATTTCTGACGATCTTACAGATGAAAGACAACAACTTAGATGCAAATATGCAATCACCTTTCTACCATAAGCTAGGCAGATCCAATGCAATCATGGTTTTACACTATCAGCTAGTATTACTATTATCTAATGCATAAGACCAAGAACAGACAGACAAGTGTCCAAAACAAAGGAGTGTTTCCTTATATAAAGCAGCCTCACTCCCTCATAAAAGGAAAGATAAATCCTTGCTAGAAAAAAGTTTGTCCTAAAGATCTGCTACTTTCATTCCATGCATGTGAAACACCATACTACAAAGGAAACCAACTTTCAGAATTTCAGCTATTCAAGCCTTCTGCGTTCTCCTTCCCCATTCCCCAAGCAACTCGCACAAAAAAAAGCAAATAGACATTGACAACAAAAGGTGGCAATATGATTTAGCAGATATAAGTGTGCACAAATTCAGGGAGAATAAGACGTGAGTTTCCATAAGGTAAAGGGAAACTTAAGGGCAACGCATAATAGCAATCTAGCATAGTGTATTTAAAAACTAAAGCTAAATTCTATAAAGAGGCCTTTCCAGATATACTCTTATGATACCAAGAAAGTCTAAGTTTGGTTTTTAATAAAAAAGCTTTTAATAACCAATTCAATATTCCAAGTTATTATCTGAAATTCTTCGTCTAATATAAAGAAAAAGAACACAATCTGTCCAATATTTGAAAAAGAGGAACTTGCTACATAACGTCATCAATGACAGAGGACAAATATCAAAAGAATCGGGTCCAAATTTACTATGCTCATGTGGAACATATCTAAATGGAGGAAGTTTAAAACATAGATAACATGAATCCCTCACAATACAAAAGCTAAAGTAATTACATAACGTAACAACCATATCAATCATAATCTTGCGACAGCATTAGCAATCTACAAAAGAAAAATTGGAATTTTATGATGAATAACAAAAGGCTCTTTTACATACAACCCCAGTAACAAAAGCGATGCAATTTCATACTAAAAGTAATGCATTAGTCTCATTATCTGATATACCCGGTTCTCACTATCAAACTTGCATACCAGAAACACGGCAGTTGTACATATTATCATCCTCGTCAGAGATGTATTGATTCGCGTCGAGAGACCAAGCATGCATCTGCATAATAGCGAAGTTAGAAAACAATATTGGATACAAAAGCTAACAGAGCAACCAAGTTCCATAGTCATTTCTATGAGTGAATTATCAGAGACCAAAACTAAATTAAAAATGCAAGTGGGTATTCTGATAACCACGAAGAATTTTTTTATACAGCTGTGAGCTATCCCATAAGTTTTACCTCAATTATATAAGTGATGCTTTTTGAAGAAAAAACCTATGTTATGGAGAAACATAACATTAACAAGGAAAACATATCAAATGTCCTTGAAAATGAACTTTACAATTTCAAAAGGGAATGTCAAAAAGTAATGTTAGAATTGCCAGAATTTCAAGTATCACTACAGATACATCGAAAAACAAAAAATAATTGGGGCACCTGTTGTTCTGTAATCTGCATAAATCCATATGTATAGTAAACAAGCTCTTGCAAATTATTTGCAATAACCTAAATACAAAAAGGAAGGATATTATGAGCTGTACATAACGAAGGAGACAAATTAATATGTAACAATTCTAAATATAAGGTTAGTTTACTGTTATACCTTCACGAATCTCGAACTGCCAACAATTGTTAGCAGGAACTCAAATAACTGCAACCATTCATGTGTTAGTCCAATATTGACCATAGTAAAAGCAGAAGAAACAAGGTAGCATACCAACACAAAAACATAATGACAATTCAACCTGATGGCACAGTATTACTAAAAACTGTATAACATAGTTGCAAAGTGATATAATAAAAACACAAAATAGATTAAACTGAAAAAATAATCAAATAAGAAGACTCTGAATTACAACCAAATATTGCAAGGAATTTGAGCATATTGAACAGACACCTTTTCCAGCATCATATAGCTGCTTAATTTATGTAGAATACCTAGTTAATAACGACGATAGCAAGAACCCAAAGCAGATCCCAGCAAGATGGGGTCTGGAAAGATCCGGATAGAGGCAGACTTACCACTCAATATTGGAAAGCTACTAGCGAGCATGTTTCTGTAAGATATACTTCATCTGATGGTCAACATGAACAGGAGCAGTTCCAAGTCTTCCTATTGAGTTAAGTAGAGTTGATAAATAAGAGAACAATGTGTTAATCTTACTTGCCACATGTCCTAGATTGCTATGTTGCTCGGACTTGGGTACACATGCCCGACATGGGTACGTGTCCAAGTGTCCGACTCGGCTATTTTTTGTGGAACTTTTTCAATTTTTTGGCCGAAAATGAAGTGTCCCACCAATGTCCAAGTGTCCAGGATCAAACACGGGTACTTGATCTGAAATGAAGAGTCCGAGCAACATAGCTAGATAGTGAGACTGAGAGTCAGGAGAGAACTGAAATGAGGAAATCTTCAGCAGTTTCAACGATCTTGCACTTAATAGGGAATAGGGAGGTACATTAGCTTCCTTGTGGACATACATAGATGTGCCTGTTTGTCTTAGCATTGCTGAAAACAAATTTTTTTGGCTTGGCTTGAATTGGAAGATCACATTAGAACTAGCACCTTCAAACAGCATTAAATGCTTTCCAAAATTATTTTAGGATACCTTTATTAATTACTTTTATTTAAGTTCTTGTAGTATGTCCTAGCATTGCGGGATACAAAGCCTTTATCTTCAAGAGTTCAATGTAAGGGTTTAAGCCATTTACAACAGATGAAAAGCACAATAAAAGCACCAGAAAAAAAAGGTACAAAACCACTTCCTCGGTCATGGACGGGAGAAGAAAAGTATCTGAGAAGGTTGTAGCATTGTGCAAATAAACCTCCTTATATTGATATTGTAGAAGAGACTTTCAAAGGGCACTTATACGTAAAACCCATTCAAGGATTTCGATTTCAAGACTGGGTAGTCAGTCACTCAGTCTACACATTGGCAACAAAGGGTGACAACCGAAGGAGATGTGAGCCCCTTGACATGTGACAGTGGCCTCATTGAAGAAGCTTGATCAAATTGTCAATCTCCTTAGAGACCATGACCAAAAAATGGAGCTCAACTAATAGCTATCCAGATGTTATGAAAGTAGGCTCCATTCTTCAGGGATCAACGGAACACATTGATAACGATCAGTTAAATATTCTTCCCTGTTATGGTTTTTCTTTCATACAATAAATGGAACTGAGGATGAGGATATACAGTTCAATGTAATCTCTACCAACAAGGAAGCGACAACAGACAAGCATATTAACAGATAACGCCAACTCAAGGATCAATGAGGCTGGATATTCATAACCTCATTTATGCTTCCTACTTTCCTTTGACAGAAAACAAAAAAGGGACTGTTGATGAAGTTCCTAGGATGAATTAAGTCTATAGATAGTTAAGATATCTACTTTGAGAGAGGATACCTTTCTTACAGATCTAAAGTTATCAAATGCATAAAACTATGAACATAAAGAGATCCTGATGTATCACAGAACAGGGCTCTTTCAATGGTACAGACTCCTATAAACAACAACCTCTTCCACTCTTCACTTCTAGATGCATTGGTAATGACAGGTAAGAAAACCCATCCACATTTAAAAAATGGAATTGAAGGCCGAGAAAGTATCAATCAGTACAAGAGAAGGCCAACAAAAGAAATGCCTAATGATTCTCGAGCTGAACCGAGCCACAGAGGGTGCTGACAGATATGATCCTCTTCCTTTGCAGAAAGCCCAGCGCTAATAAAGCTGACTCAAACAGGAGGCCTTTTTCCAGTTACTAGCCTAGGCATCTAATCCACCTCTTTCTTGCTCTGTGTTTACTTACTGATGAAAAATGTTGAATCCTTCTCTGTTGTTTGTGTCCAATTTCCCTCAGCCAACTAGCTTTGATATGCTCGCCTACTTTCTACCTTCGGTAAACTTCCTCTGCTATCTAATCATCTCTTCGTGGACCTTTGCGGATTTGCCTTAGTTGTAGTATTACAACATGTCAGCTATTCAAGAAATACTGATTTTTAATTGATCCAAACCATTTTTTTTAATACATCTTAATTAACAAAATTTGTTTAATTTTTGGAACAAAAATTTACTGATTATTTCATTATTAACAAGATCACGTGAAGTTATAATGGTAATTGATACTACCAGTCTACCAGCAACAAGTACAGAAACACTAATAATTACTAAGTAGCACTTCTACCTTTCAATCATAGGATCTAATAAGTCGAACAGAATAAGCTCGATTGATCTTGTTAAAGTATAATACCCTTCCAATCAAAGTCAAAGTAGCTTTAAGGCTACAGCCCACATGTACTATGGGCCCTTGTAAGTTAGTCCACCTTTTCATTGCAGATGGCACTACACCCCTTTCTGGAACTATTTCAATCAAGCTTTTAGCAAGATTCTGGGACTTCGGAAAGTAATCTCTTATAAGTTTCAGATGAATACAATTTTGTTATATATAAAAGGGTTTTTTGTCCCAAACTACCTTTAACTTTTATGTTTTTGCGAGAAACTACCTTATAAAAAAATTGTTGTCCCAAACTACCTTACTTTTACCATTTTGTTGTTGACAACTACCTTAGGCCGATTTCCGACGTTGACTTTTGTTTTTTCCGCTTTTTATTGTCACATTATATACTTGACCTCTTCAAACCCTTTTTTTAATTTTCCCACCCTAATTTCCTCATTTTCCGGTGTGCGCGCGCTCTCTCTCCTCATATCTATGTGACACTTTGTACCACCAATCCACCATTAAATTCCTCTTCTACTTAAACTAAAATTGAAACAATCACCCTCCTCAATTCCCACAAGGGTAATTTTGTTTTTCCCACAATTTTGAACTGAAAAAAACAAAAGTCAATGTCGGAAACCAGCATAAGGTAGCTGTCAACAACAAAATTGTAAAGTAAGGTAGTTTAGGACAACAATTTTTTTATAAGGTAGTTTCTCGCAAAAACTTGAAAGTTAAAGGTAGTTTGGGACAAAAAACCCTATATAAAAACATAATTAATTAAAAAAAAAAACTCCTTCACATTCTTCTCTTTTTCTCTCTCCAGAATCCTCTAACCTAGTCTTAGTTGTATTAGGAACAAAGCAGCATTTTAAACAAAATGGGAAAAACAGGTACATAAAAAGTACCTGTACAACAAAGGATTCTAGACTTCTCTCAGCTCCATCAGAGTCATATCGTCCTTCAAAGGAGTCTTGAGTACCTTCAATTGATGACTGTTCGTATACTTGTAAAGTTGTCACAAATGTCTGCCAAAGAGGTCCTACAATAGCTACAAAACAGATATGCAGAGAAACATCAAGAATGTGAGGACAGAAAGTGCTTCACAAAATGTTATGCTGTTGCCTGTTGACAAGAATCATCTAAAAACTCACTCATGAAACCTTCTTCAGTAGCACTAGGGAAATTTTGCACAAATTGATTCAAGCACTTCAAAGCCTACGAAATAATAAAGAACAAAAGTAGATCAGATAATTAGAACTACACTGAAAAAATCAGGAACTCGGATTGGCTGGCTGTTTCCTTGGATATGACCTTCCCCTCACCCCACCCCTCCCTTACCGCTGCACATGCAACTGAACACATACACATACAGCACAGTTAAGAAAAAAAAAATATTATCACGGGTCAAAAGAAACCTCCATTCTTATGCTCCAGTCATCAGGATCTTCGGATTGTACTGGATGACTCAAGACAGCTGCAAGCTGCTGCATCCATGAGTGAAGCATCGATGACATCATATAACTAGTTTCTGCCTGAAAAGACAGTCATTAAGTATGTCATTCCATGTACGACAGCAAGTATCAATTAATCTAAATCTAATCTCATATTACTCATAAACATAAATAATTAATACCTTGTAGGTACCACTGATAGTCCCCAGCATAGATGTACAGCCGTAGACTATTGACAGAGCTTTTGTACGCATAGATTTATCATATATCTAAACAAGGTAAATACATAAGTACAACACCATTTATATAGAGCATCAAAAAGTCAGACGAATAAAATTCTGAAACAAATGCTAGATATCATATTGTTTTCATTCCACACACAAAAGCAGCTCAGGAAATTGTTCACACTACTCATCCCATCTGTCTACCTAACGTAACTGCAAATTACAAATAAAACCAGGCAGAAGCACAGGGAAGTTCAAAAATATCATCAACAGAACCACCCTCATAAGCAATATCTTAGTTGAGAAACAAGTACAGAAGTGAAAAGATTACTAGCAGGACTTTACATCGAAAAAAGTTTAAAAGGTTTGTGTTCACGTAGCATAAAAGGCGAAACAGTGGTCGAAACAACAACTGAGTGCCAACGGAAAAGGGATAATTGATTTAGAACTTTGATTAAATCATTAAATAATATCCCACAAAGGGACTTAATTACAAGAGAGTTGTTGTTCCGAATGTTTATTGAACCAATAGAAACATCACAATGGCACCGGGTCATGCTCAAGGGTCAATAATTAGGAAGCACCTACAAGCTTGCCTTGATGGCATGTAAAGCTTATAATATATAGATGATAACTGGAAAGATGGGCAGATTCTAGCACAAGGCCTACAACAAGCTTCAGGTGGCAAACCTTAGAGGAACCATTGTTAGCCCGTAGAAAGTCCCATTCAAATTCTAGGGGTAGTGAACATGAATATGAAGTAAATTGGCAAACTAATGTTGATCCCCCTCTTCAAAAAAGCATTAATTTCCTAATTACAATACGTTGTTGTAACCTCACAATAAAAGGTTCAAAAGAGGAAATGCGAAACAGGAGAGCCAAACATGAAAAAAGGAAGAACTATTCAAAAACAACAAAAATCAACTAAAGCTTTCAAGTTTGGAACTTTAACAAGTGGAATCAACACACTCTTCTAACATTGCTTCAAAGCATAAGGCTACATCACAATTCTCAAATACCAAGTTACTTTCGCCAAGTTTGTGCATCGGAGGGAGGGCAGGGGGGTCTTCAGGAAAGAGGAAATCCCTGCATCATGCCTCCGAATTTAGCGACAACCAAGGTAAGTTCGCATTAAGGGATACTAGCCGAAATAGACTAATCAAGCATTAGAGCCCTAAGAGTGATAGTAAAAACATCCCCAAGGTGATCTCCTTCCATGTAAACCCTAGATTTAACCTAAGGTAAGCAAGCTTCCAGACATAGAGGGTTTCAGTTCTTCTGTTTAAGAATATTTTGAAACTTGATGTGGAGTGTTAAAATTGAAGAACGGACTTGCCTTCTATTGATTGTGAGGAGGGTGATAATTGATAATATGAAGGCAATAAGGCATGAAATATTACCCTCCTTAGCAGACATCAAAAATTTTAAGTTTCACCAAATCAACTCCTTAAGGTGAATTCGGAGACCTGAAGACTGGATGGACGGACATGTTAGTAAACTGTGAAAGGCTGTGGTAAGGAAGTAGTCAATACTAACCCACTTGATTGTAACCATTAATCACAAAGATTATTCTGAAAATAGATACTTTCTCTATTTCACAATAATTGAAACATAGAGAAAGTGGGGAGTTACCAAGGAATCTAGAGAGAGAAAGTTGGGACCACAATTAAGTAGAGTGATGGAAAAAAGAGTTGTGGTCCCTCTTGCTTTTTGGTGGCACATTTGTAATAAGAGTGAACTTTTTTTTACCATTTAGACTTTAGAGCTTGGTTTCACTTATTGTGAGTTTTGTGACTATTCCAAATAAGGGAAGTGTTTCACTTATTGTGAAACGGAAGAAGTATATTGTAAAGGTATTATAAGAACTGTAAAAATCATGATACATGCAATTATATTAGGTAGGTCACTAAATGGAAACAGCACACCGAAAAAAAATCGGGAAGGGAAGAATTCAACTGATGTCCCAACTTAATGCGCCTTTCCCCGATCTCAAGAATCCCTCATTTCAGAAACACAGCATTTTGAGCATTTGGGCAAATGCTAGGCTAACCATAATGTAAGCTCATTTAACAACGGTGTTTCTCTAACAGTAAATTCTGTGTGTTTCAAAGGCAAAAAGTAAGCACATACAGCTGAATTTCAGATGCAGCAGTATCTGCATTGGCCTATTTTAGGATACAATTCACTTCAGGCGCGAGGTAAATAAATTTAAAGCATAAACTCTAACATAAACAAATAAATTTAGAACGCAACAAAGAAAAAGTTGTTTAAATTAACAAAATAAGAGAATCACTCTCCAATTCTGATAATTGGGGTGAATTTTTGTAGTGTTACCCCCAAGAGATTCGTGCAAAGATAGAGTAAAAACACTCGGTTTTTAAGCTTTGAACACAACAGTTTTTCATTTCATTCATCAAAAACTCAACACCAAAATCTGATTTAATTCCAATGCATTACAAACCTGAGGAGATGAAACAATTGAAAGCAAGCAAGGGAACAAGATAGGCACCAAAGATGGCACAGCTTTATCATCTATGTCCGCAGCTATAAGGGCCAAGCATCTTAATGCACCAAGCACTGCAGAAAATTAACCAAAAGTTAAGCTCGTCTCATTCTTTGTGAAACAATGTCATACATAGAAGAAAAAGTCAACATAGCACGAGATTTCAATATGAGTTCAGAGCAGTGTCTATAGGCTTTGCAAAGGCAATGCAATTAATATTAAACTTATTATTAGCCCAGTCAATAGTACTGTTTAATATTCCTTCCATCCTTTTATAATAGCTACACTTGGTATTCTGGCACTATCCACATTCACCACTTTGACCATAATCTGTGGATTATACGTAAGAAAATATATATATTCATATGAGATCTTGTTTGATTCGTCTCAATATGTATTCCGGGAATATCAAATTTATAACTTTTACTAATACACAAGTTGAGATATTTATGCTCAAAATTTTACATCGGCAAGCGTGAACATCAAAGTGTAAGTATTAGATAAGAACAGAGGGAGTACTTCTTGAAAAGTTCAAAATTAATAATTGGAGTTTTTTCAGATAAGAACCATATTGCACATTCAAACCCTGAGGAGACAAAAAGCGTTAATGTCAAAGTGGCTTTGGATATCACATTGAGCCCAATAACGCACAAAGTGCAAACAAGGTAGGCTCCAATAAGATGCAGTGAGACATATCAAACATAAAGACATCTGTCAAAAGAAAGAAGGTAACTTTTATGAATGTGAAGTCCAATAAAAAATCAAGGTCCAGATACATACCCCCGTTCATATTAGTTTGATCATTAATCAACTTCATCAGGAAAGGCAATAATTCAGGCCACTCTTCTGGCCATTCATAATGTGCAATGGAAGCAACAGCCATGCTTACTGCTGTGCAGATTTTCCTATGTGAATCATCCAGGCACAGCAGGAGAAGTCTACGTATGACTTCCTGGAGAGACATGAAATCCCAGTGAGAACACCAAAAGGCATGAGGAAATTGTCTAACTGAGATTGCATGCCAAGATACATAAAATTGAGAGAGGGGGTAAAACAAAGTGAAACAAGGCTGCTCATGACCCTTCCATGATCGAGATAGATATTTATCAAGCAGCTCAAACCACTCAGGCCTGACACTCAAAGCCATTGCAAATGCTGATGCATTCCATAAAAGAAGGTTCAGCTACACAACTTAGTGAACTAGCAAATTCTATATCTATTTCATTCGAAATTTCTCCAAATAAAAGAGCCATTGGAGGGTATATTTATAGCCTAATCAAACATACCAGTTGCCTTGTTCTAAATGGATATTCTAAAATTTGCTTAGCTGAGAATCCAAAGTCTTGCAACAGCATGCTAATGAACAAAGTGTCATTCACAATTTAACACTGTACAGTATGCATCAGGTAATATGGATCTTGATTCTTGAACCATAAAAGTGATCTCAGTGAGGCTAAAAAAACAAATGAATCTCACAGAAAATCTCAATAAGTAACCTCTACCAGATAATTACGTCATGAGTTCGTCCTTCACACTGCTAAATGGCCAAAGAATCACATTATTACAATATTTTTGACTTTCCACCCCAATATTATATCAAACCAAAATAGTTAATCTGAAAATGAATGAGTATTGTGATTATCGCCTTCTCATTCTTCCACTTTCCATATTTAAGCGAAACCCATTCATAATGCAAAACACTCTCTTTTGTTTCTGAACCTGCAATATTATGTATTTCAAGTTTCTAGACAAAAAGTTAAGCAAAAGATTCATCCTTTCTCGAGCCTTTGATTTTCATGTATTATCTGTGAAAAGAATTCAAGGTGATGAGGGTTTTCCTGAAACTGCTTATAACAAGTCAGGAATGAAGAACTTCTCCAACAAAACTGAATGCTAATGATTTTTGAAAATATAATGAGTCAAGAGAGAAAAACCTTCTCATCACTGGCAACAATAGGGTGCTCAAAATTATCCTCATCCTCATGCCAATGTTTTTTGATGAACTGCTTTAACAGAACCGCAGCTAGGTAGAATAAGTCAAAGCCTCCAAGACAATCAGTGCGGGGAGCAAGTTTACAAGGCTAGAAATAAAAATGACTACAGCTAAACGAAAGAAGAGAGCAGCTAATTGTTTGTTTAACATGAGTTCCTAATGGAACAAATAAACAAATGAAGAAAACCATTAAGAAAAAGAAATTAAGAATTCCCCATCAAATCAAAGAATGAACTAAGGACTAGTTTGGTTCACCATAGGAAGTAAAAAATTCCATGAATTTTGAATACACGTGAATTGAGTTCCTTCATTAAATTCATGGAAATTGAAAAATGTTGTTTGGTTATTCATAAAGGAAGTAGCATGAATTTTTACTTACCTAGGGGGGAGCATGTAGCTACTTCCCCTATTCTGTAGGAACTAGAAGTTCATGGGAAGTACTACTTCCCTCGTTTCGTAAACTTTTTGACAACCAAACAACAAGCCCATCTTACACTTCCTAGGAAATAGAAATTCCCATGATTTAGTTGCCAACCAAACAAATCCTAAGATTGGCAATAACAGGTAACAAATTACAGCTTAACAACACTGTAATAGGGGGAAAATGAGCATGGAGGAGGGAGATCAGCAGTAAAGAAAGGATATTTGGCGCAATCCCATTGACAATTCCCTGTTTGCAGCAACTTTGGCTAAAGCACTTCCAAAACCTGCAAATTTAGGAGGGGTCAATCAGTAATAGGTAAGCTTGCATCAGTTAGTTTCTTAGTATTGCATTACAAGGAAGGGGGCAGGAAAGAGAGCAAAATGATCTCATGTGCAAGCCACTCAACTGTATGCTACAGGAACAAAGGCAACTGATTACTAGAGATATAACAAAAATCTGCCAGTAAAGCAAAATTTCAAGATGACTGGAGTAAGTTAGCTCCCCTTCAGATAATGCTCACACTGAATAGGCAGTGTAACCTAGCAAAGCTAATAGTTCATCCGTTCTTTTTCTACTGCAACAATGGGTTTGGGCATGGTTTTTAAGGAAGTGAAAAAGGTGGGTAGTTTAGCATAAAGGTACCCTTAAATTAACTGGAGTAGGAGAAAGAAATAAATCCGTAATAATGTCAATGCAATTTTATGACACAAATTGAGTAACAATAATGATTTTAGTAAGATAAAGTAAGGGCAATATTGTCAACTAAAGTTGCTTTTTTATTTAAAGTGGAATTGTTGCAATAGATGGTGAAACTACCTAAAATGGCAATTGTTGGCTTGTTGCAATTGAAAAAGAACGGAAGAAGTATCCCTAATTTAAGCTATCTTCTCTTCATCTTAATTCAAAAATTTTAAAAGTAGCAAACTTGATGAAAGAGTTTAATAATAACAAATGGAAATGATAATAAGAAATGCTATCACTTTTAGGAATAAGAGGAAAAAAAAACTAGGATAAGCAATAAGTAATTAGTTTACAACATCATATAAATATATTGTTTCGTAATTCATTTTTTAATACACAAATTCACATATATACAAGAAGTTTATAAAGGTGAAATGGTGAATATTCTACTAGAGCTCATGGACGAGG
Source organism: Beta vulgaris subsp. vulgaris (assembly GCF_026745355.1). Lineage (NCBI taxonomy): Eukaryota > Viridiplantae > Streptophyta > Magnoliopsida > Caryophyllales > Amaranthaceae > Beta > Beta vulgaris. Next base: position 25,047,488 of record NC_079207.1, on the reverse strand, counting down.
TAAAGGAATGAATCAGCTCCAAAGATATAATATAAGGCTAACATTGAAAGCTTTAATTGTGGAAATTATGGTCATTTTCGTGGGAATGTAACTCCAAAAAGGTGGAGGAAAAACAAACTTGATCGAAGAACAGTAATATATAGAAGAAGAAATCATGTTATTAGCTCTCAAAGTGGAAGACAAAAAAGATGACAGTTGTACATGATATCTTGATAATGGTGCAACCATATTACACGAGACAAAAGCAAATTTGTTGATCTTGATACTAGTGTGACCGACAATATAACTTTTGGCGATTGCTCAAAGGTAGCGATCGAAGGGAAAGATACAATTATGATTTTATTAAGAAAATACTAGTCACAAGTTACCTCTAGATGTTTATTATATTCCTAACTTAACAAGTAACATTTTGAGTGTGGAACAACTCCAAGAGGTTAATAATTGCAAGATTTTAATGGAGGGACAAAAGTTATGGCTTCGTGACGAAAACTCTAATCTTAGAATTTGCAAACAGTTTGACCAATGTGTTTCTAAGACATGGGTTGAAGATCCTTCTTGGAGGTGCCATATGAGGTTTACACCTTAATTTTCAAGGACTTAAAGAGCTTGGACACAAGCAAATCGTAAAAGGGTTACCCCGGATTGATCTACCTAATCAACTTTTTCAGAAACAAGCATTGTCATAAAAAAACTTAGAGCTATGATACAAATGTGAACCTATCAAACTCGCGTCACTTTCTAAAAGTTCTTACTTTGTTATTTTCATTGATGGTTATAGGAGGAAGACATGGGTATATTTCTTGAAAAATAAATTAGAAGCTTGTCATACTTCTAAAAAGTCTTAAAAGTATTGGTAGAGTAAGATAGTGGTTATAAAATCAAAGCTTTGAGAATAGATAGAGGTGGTAAATTCACATCAAATAATTCAAGAAATATTGTAAAAAAAATTATGACATATGTCGACCATTCACAGTTCTTAGAACACCACAACAAAATGGCGTAGCTGAAAGGAAAAACATAACTATTCTTAATATGGCTAGATCCATGTTGAAAAATACGAAGATGTTTAAGGAGTTTCGGGCGCAAGCAATTGCATATGCAATCTACTTGTCAAAACATTTCTCGACTTGTCAAACTAGGCATGAAATTAAATCTCGGTTCTTCTGCAACGAATTTTGGATATGTAGTTCCACAAAATCATGTTATGGAACGACAAATAAGAAATCACATACTTTTCGCCGTATTATGTGTTCAGTATATCCCCGTTACGTCTTTCTTTTCAAACATTGGCCAAAATGTTTATGAATCAAATATATAGCTAATGAAATATAATATTCTGATAAATTTGATTATATTATGTTCTAATAATGCTTCATAAACTTAAATAATAAGAATAAGCTTAGAACATATTAATGTAATTTTTTTTGTAAAATTTCACGCTGCATTGGCCGCGATCTGCCGTTACAAGTCGTTTCCGCGACAATGTAGACGTTTTCCAATGGCGACCACATTTTGCGATTTTTTCCTTGATACTAGGGGTCTCTCATAACCTATCCACAAAAGAGCATAAATCGCACCCAAAAAGCAACAAATTATAAGAAAAAGGCTTCTCAAATATGACCAAGTGGCATGAACTTTTAGCATATGACAAGTACATGTTCCTACAAATATTTGAAAGAGAACCTTCATCTTCAAAGATTTTATCATCCTCTCCGACCATAGCATTACCCCCAAAAAGAATGGTCCCTTGTGACACACATATTGTACAATGTTCATGGTAATCGGCAAATAAACCTCTCATAACAAACTCATATGAATCCAAGGTTGGTTATAACAGCGCTTCTTATATCATGCCATAAAGCAACTTCAAGCAAAACCTCCTCCATGGCACACTGCTATATTTAATCACGTGGATAATTCTTAAGAGGCTCCCAACCAAGGTGCAGTAAGGAGGAAGAGGAAGCCATTCAGCCAATGCAATTTAGTGAGTCATTTCAATTAGTCCATTGTAATCCAAAGTTATAAATCTGTCTATTATAGAGTCTTCAAGTTTATTGAGAATGAACCCATCTTAAACTAACCACTATTATGAAAAAGAAAAGGGGAAAAATATGCTGGAAATCAGAATAATAATACGACAGTAATAAGAGGGGAAAATTATGGATATGTTCTATTAATTGGATTAAGAGATCAATAGCCAATGCAACTTAGTCACTTTCAAAAGGTGATGTTATGATATTATATAGAGTTTTTCCCCCTACTTATAAGCTAAAAAGGATGTCAATGGTTTGTTGTTTTGTGTCGAATTGCAGGTTTTAGGGAATTATTCCCTATTTTCTACTGTTATATGACCGCTACACTGGATTGGAGAGGTTCGATACTGAGTCCCAAGGTCCCAAGGACACTTTCCGGGACCCTTGAGAAAAAGAAGAGTTGAAGACTTGGCACTTGGCACTTGGAGCCAAGGAACGAAGAAAAATGGTCAGGCAGTCCCAACGGGCGGCCACGAGAGACAACATTCAGTTGGTTGTGGGCCCGATCGGGCGCCCACGAGAGACAACATTCAGTTGGTTGTGGGCCCGATCGGGCGCTTACGCCCCGTCGTTAGTCGTTGTCAAAGCCCAATCAGGCGGTTCGGCCAGATTGCATCGGGCGCCCATGAGAGTGTTGCTGAGGATAGAAAGGCGGCCCGATTACATCAGGCGGGTCGGCCCGATTGCATCGGGGCTAGTCAATTTGAGTTGTTTTCCGTTTGTTGATGCCCAATTTCATCAGGCATATTTAGCCCGATCGGGTAGTTAGCCCGACACGCGCATTTAATGATTTCCGGGCTATTTTTACAAGATTTTTCCTAATTGTTTTAGGGCTAGTATAAATAGCCAAATTAGAATATCTTTTATTCATATTTGTTTTAGCCATTAGTTTTCATAGTTTTCTCTAGAGAGTAATTTAAGAACCCTAATTTATTGCTTTTCGCTTTGAATTCAAGATCAAACCTTTGGATAATTCACAAGTTCAATACAATTCTTCAGTTTGGTAATCTTCCTCTACTGTTTTCTCTATTGTTGATTAGATTACTTTCTTAGTTATTTGCAATGTTTCAAAGTATGGTTTTTGTATTGATTTTGTTATTGCTTTCATAAAGATGAGTGAGTAATTTTATTTCTAGGATTGTGGGGATCTATATATGCAATGAGGGATTGATAGATTAGTCTAATTATCTTGTATTTCAATTGCTTCCTATGATTGAATCGTTCATGCTAGATTTACATTTGTTTTTCTAATATCTCAATAGTGAATCCGCTTCGAGAGGAGAGATACCGTATAGACTTTCAATCATTAGGCAGGGTGATCCTTGACCATGCGAGAGCGGCTAGGTGATCTTTGAGGGAGGTAATGTTTGAGAGAAATTACATGTGCCCTAGATAAATTGACTTATTAGGTAGTTGTTATTCGTCCCTGATTTCCGGAATTGTATGCATAGTGATTCATAATCCTAGTTCTTTATTAATTGATTCATATCTTCGTGTTTAATTCTGTTATTTGCTTAGTTTAGTAACACAATCATTTTCATCTGATTTAGTTAGTATAATATTAGGGTTCAGATACAATAATGTAACTTTCTCCCAGTGGAGTCGATTAGTGGACCTTAGGTTATTTTTGATTAGGTGATACGACTTTAGCCTATCAAAAGGTGAGCTCTCTCTCAAAGGGACAAAATATTCAATTTCTCTATGCCTACATCTAATTCCCTCTTCAACTACTTATACTACCCTGAAGTTGTGCCTTCACTCCTTTACCCTAACACATCATACCCTATGGCAGACTCTGCCAGTACAAGGAATAAGAAGGAATAAAAAGATATATTTGCCATCATTAGCTGTCACAGAAATAATGAGATTTTTACCACCCTGATTTCCTCCCAAAACAGTTCCAGGGTACATGACAGGCATCATATCTAGGCCCCTGCTCTAATTATTCTAATTTTAAAAGTGTGAGTAACATGCATCCTATCCAAAGCGTAAGTCCAAGAAAGGGATCATACTAACCAAAACCCTTAACTTGCGAGTTTTGCTGTTAGGAAGTTATCAGAATCTTGTCATAGAAGGCAGCTCTAGAGAGGAGAAGAGATGTTACCTAAAGAATCTGCTAAACAGGCCCTTGTAGACAAGCCATCACTAAAGATATTCTAAGAGCTCAGTATACCTTAACAATTAGTAAGGACTAAGTATCCTCATTTTCAACTTTTTCTTATCGACAACCCATTGTTATCACATATGATTTTGAGATTGCGGAAGCACTCATATCATATTTACCATTCACATTACTGAAAGAGCACTCAGATTGGGAGAAAGGTTCCAGTCCTAATAAACTACCCCCATTTCCAGATGTATTCTCCCCCTTAAGGTTATAAAGGGGTATATGGAAATCAATACTCCTATCTGGAATCAATTGCCATATTGTCCCACACCTTCATAATTAGGATAAACCACGATCTTAGTAGTCACTAACCTTTCTAATAGTTGTTTCTTTCTCCCAGCACTCCATTATGTGGAGTTAAATGTGGAGATCAAGCCGTTATCATTTCTATTGTATGAATGTGACAATTTTTTTTAACAGCCCAAGATAGTATATGTGATTATTGTTTCCAAACAAAGGAAGTATATAACAATGATAATAATATAATGATAATACAAAGAGACTCAAACATTTAAAGAAAAAATAACTGAAGAATAAAGCTATTAAGATTATATCTTCTGTTTGTCCAAATTAGAATGCACTTCTAAATCACATCCCACAGCAGCATCTCCACCTATAAGCACCATTTGATGAACTCAAAATCTAACCAATACATTTTACATTACTAAGTCCCAGTTCTTTTGGACTGAGAGAATCTGAACAGAGAGAAACTAAAATGCAGAGAGTAACTCTAAAAAATAAGTCCAAAAGAAAAGGGCCTAATACCACTCACCCTTTGAGGTCATTTCTCCTACTCAATAAACGGATTAGCTTAAACGCCACATTATAATAAATAATGCCACAAAGTGCATGAAAATAGTACAATTTCGAACACAATATCAACAGGATTACATCAACTAGAGCTATATACTGTATGAAAAATAACTAAACTAGTGACATCAAAAGTTCATCTTAGTTTGTTAGCTATATCTGAAGAAGAAAGAGAGAGAGAGAGAGAACGCCGAACCATGTTGGTGAGACGCTTGATTAAGAGAAGCTTCAGCAAAGGTACGAGCTTGTTGATTAGTGTCCAATGTAGCATTTAAACAGTTGATAAGCCAGTGCTGATCTTGATCAAGATCAACAACATTCATCATAATTACAATTCACCAAAATTCTCAGCAAACTACACCTAAAACAAACAAAGCATACGGAAAACACAGCATTTCAGAAATCAGTATGTATGTATATGTCATATAAAGCCGATTGAGTTGAAAGAAGTAAAATTTGTGACAATTGAATCTACTAATTTTGCAATTATAACCTGAAGAGAGAACTAAATCAGAGAAATGAAGATAGATTACCAGGTGCTTTAGAGGTTTTGCAGGAGTTGCTATTTGAAATGCAGCAAAATCCCGGCAACACACACTCTCGCTTTAGTATTTTAGCAAGCAGACGATACAAGTGCCAGTGGCGGGGTTTCTCGCGCTTTAGGAATCAGAAAAGAGGAGAAATTTTAGGTTCATAAATCATACATCACATAAGAATATTTTTATGAACTTTATTTTTTATATTTACATACTACTATGAATTTTCTGGAGGTGTATCTCTATTGCATAAGGGAAGGGGGACCTATAGTATGGTGTCCTCTTTTGAACTGATTTTTTTGCCCCCTCTTTTCCTTACTAAATTACAAATATAATATCAATACCAAAATGGGAATTCAAACAAAGCTACCGAAAATTAAATTTCAACATCACTCCCAAATCACTTATGTTAGGAAACTTTACAAATCCCTTTCTAAATCACGTTCAAGAAATCCCGCAAATCATTAAACTTTACGAAAAACTAAAAATTAACTTACAAACCAAAACTAATATAGTAGGTATTAAAAAAATACATTCACAAAATTCACTTACAAATGATAGTTCTCAAGAACTCACTAATTTCACTTATAAATTATTCTTTACCTATACACGTTATGCATAAAAATCTGTAAAAAACATAAAATTTCGACGGAGATATCACACATTTTGCAAACTTCTAAAAAGGTACATAATTCTTTTAATCTTCCAAGTTATTTCAAATTAGTTGAAAAAACAATAGCAATTGTTATGTAGCGACTAACAGAAAAAAAAAAAAAAGGGAGATGATAGCAATTAGTTAAAAAGGACTTAAATTTAACCCTTTATTTTCACATGAAATGAGAAAACAAGATAAAAGTAACAAATTTAGTTTTTTTTTTTAAAAAAAATCCAATATTAAAAATTATGCTCATAACTTTTGCAAAAAAAACCATTTTCACAAATAAATTTTGAAAAAAAAAAAACCAAAATCGAAGTTTTCGCAAAAATCAATTTTCAGAAAAAAATTAAATTACTTTGCTAAAACCATTTTCAGAAAAAAAAATTACATTATTTTGCGAAAACAAATAGTGAAATTAAGCACCAAGACAACTGTAAAATTTTGAAATGGAAAAAAAGGGCTTTTATACAATTTAAATTTAATTCATTTTCATGTTAAATAGAAAACAAGATAAAAGAAACGATTTTTATTTTTAAAAAAATTCCAATATCAAATTGTGATGAAAATTTACAATTTTATCTCAATATAATTTTAAATATGAGACTGATGAAAATTTTAAATATAAGTTTGTGAAATCATAATTTAGATGTTAGGCAAGGGAAAAAAAAACTGAAATTGTTCATACTTTTCTGATTAAATTTTGGGATGATAGATAATCGACCCAAGAAAAAACTGAAGTTAGTTGATTTAAGAAATTACCTTTCTTTGTTAGAAAATCGACCCAAGAAAAAACTAAAGTTGGATTGCTTCCTTCAAAAGTGGTTGATATGGCTGATGGATTTTTGATGAATTAGATCTACTGCTTTGCTTAATATACTTGAAAAGGCTGATTTTCTTATTGTATAGTGTATAGTTTGATGAACTAGGTTCCTTGAAAATATGGTTTGTAGATTTGTAGTAAGAGGAGAGAGAAAATGAATAGCAAAAGTAGTGGAATTATGCTGATGTTGCCAAGTAGTGGAAAAGGTAGTGAAATATTTTTTGTTAAAATTCTAGAAGGATGTGCCTATAGGCTACAACACGTCACTCAAAATTTTGGGTTTCAAATAGAACTGTGGATCAAAGTATAAATTAGCCAAATTATAATGTGGGTTTTAAATACAAGTGTAGATCAAAGTATAAATTAGCCAAATTATAATATTGTTGCATTGGAAATTCAACGTAACAGATAATCTGGACTCATTTTTTTTTTTTCAATAGAGATAAGTTTAACTAAGGGAGTAATACTGTAATGCTACTTAAATGCAAAGAGTTAATGATTGCAAAAGAAATAACATAATGTAAAAGGAGTACTATTTGATTGTATTTCAAAGAATCTTATTCACAAAATGGAGGTGAACTTAAAATACTAACTTGCATTTTCTTTTTGTTTATTACTTAGTAATAATTAGGCCAAAAAATATCATCGCACGCATCGCGTGCATAAAAAGCTAGTATAATAAAAAAAACATATATAGTGAATATAAATACTTCCTCCGTTTCAGAATAAGTGAAATATAGATAAATTGAGGAGTTACCAAATAATTTAGGGAGAGAAAGTTGGGGACCAGTGGTGATGGGGACTGGCTTTGGTACGACGGACCCGTGTCCGAATCCCCGCAACACTCTTGAGAGAGGAATGAAACCTAACTACCCCGAACTTGGCATTGATCCGGATGTAGCCCGAAGGGTGAACCGGGTGCAAATATCAAAAAAAAGAGAGAGAGAAAGCTAGGGCCATAATAAAGTAAAGTGAAAAAGTATTGAGGTTGTGGTCCCCTCTTACTTATTAGTGGTATATTTGTAATAAAAGTGAACTTTTTTTACCATTTGGAGCTTGGTTTCACTTATTGTGATTATTCTAAATAAGAAAAGTATTTCACTTATTGGGAAACGTATGAATTATATATTTTATATGAGAAGTAAATATTTTATTGGTAAGAAGAAATTAGAGGTGATCAAACCCAGTCTAGTCCGGTAAAAATCAATCCACACGTCGGACTGGCCCAAATTTCGGACCAATTTTTTTGCGATACCCATTATTTCGGCAAAATATAGCAGGCTTTTTGATACAAAATCGGGACTGGCCACACTTTAAATTGAAAAGCCATTTTTGAACTTCCCAAAAAATTAAAAAAAAATGGCCCAAAAATTCTGCCCAAGCCCTGGCATTTTTCGTATCGGTTCAACCTTAATCGGCTATAGAAAAATTTCTTGCAATTTAATCTAATACTACTACACAGGCAACACATTTTAAGAGTGGCGGAAGAGTAAGAGAATCTCATCTAGTTTAAAGATATAGTAGTATTTGTATCCTGTCAAACAAAAAAAACATATCAGTGACTTACTAGTAATAATATTACTTTTTTTCATTAACAGACTATCCTGATTAATTTTTTATACTTGTTTTCAGAAAAGCTTGGAAAAAACTAAAAAAGTTTAGAGAGTTTGGGAAAGTAACAAAAAGTTCAAAAAAAAATGAGAATTCATAAGAATTAAGAAGAGTTCATTTTCACCCAAAAAAAAAAAAGTTCATCACAATTAAGGATAAGTTCATAAACACAAAATAGAAAATTCTTAAAAATCTATAAAATTTCAGAAAACAAGGATAAGTTTACGAAAAATAAATTAAACAAAACGTACTCTAAATATGTCTTTTTTATACGACATCAAAAAGTTGTTCATATTGGATGAAACTAGTGTTGCAATTAGTTTTTCTTTTTTAGAAAGGTTACAACTATTACTAGTAAAACTTAAGGGCAAGAACGACAGAGTCTATCCAAGTTATGAACGTTTTGAACTTGGTCTCTTGACACTTTACACACCATACAAGTAAACATTGAATTGGCTATGTTCAGGATATGTTGAACTGTCCAACGAAGAGCGATATTAGTAGCACTTTTTAGTCTTGATAAGCTATAGAATACCGGTAGAATCCGTGAGGATACGTATGGGGTGTAGATCATGATCAATGGCCCATTGAAGACAAAGAAGATGAGTTTGAAGTTCAGCCTGCAAAGCATCTTAGCAATAAAAAGACCACCCTCGAAAAGTTCTTGCTATTGATTTGAGGATGAGACATACCATCCAACTCCAGCACGAAGGAAATTCTTATCCCAAGAGCCATCAATCTGAACAATAGTAGATACCACTCCAATCCTAACGAAATTTAACCTATATGCACCATCAAAACATCAGGAGAAAAAACACTCGAGTATTCCGTAGGATGAAGGAATCTAAGCTTTTGTTCTAAAAGTTTATCATATCTCACATGATGAGCATAAGCTACAACAATGGTGACTCGAATTTGAATTTCAGACGAACTACCACCCTAAAAAATATGGTTATTTCAAGTAACCCAAATATGTAACACCACAAAACTTTGGTTACAAAAATTTATAAAACATTCACTTTTCATTAAATGTCTGACAAAACCTTTAGGGTGTTACCGCCGCATCTATTGTTAAAAATAAATGCAAGGCTAATTATTAAAATAAAAATTTAACTCACAAACCAACGTATCAAAATAAACCAAACTAAGTTGTCTAATTTAAACCAAAACTAAACGAAACTAAACAATCCCAAATAACTGTACTATAATATTTATTAAACTAGGTGAACTTAAAAACTATAATTCATCATTCCTGCAACGTAGTCCCTTTCACCAACCTGCACAATATAAATAGGAAAAAGACAAAGAAAAACAAAAAACAAAAATTAGCGAAAGCTAAGTAATTACAACTCCATCCCGTAAAAATAATAATAGTTATATTTTAAAATAATTTTTTATAGCAAAATACAGTCAAGTATAACATATACAGACAAGTATATAATGCTTAACCATTTCAATTATTCAAGTTTATATGAGTCATACAAACAAATTTAATTATTAGAGGGGAATTGAACGTCCGTAGGCCGGGACTAATCCCAGTAACCACATACTTCAACATCGGTCGTCACCCAAATAAATTAAGAGTGCACACCCCTCACTAATCTAATGGGTATCCGCAACGCGCACCAATAGTATTAGGAGGAAGACAATAAAGAGTTGTAACAGAATAAAAATTAGTATTGTTCATCACCTATGGAGGATCCAAGTCCACAGGATAATTCCCTCAATAATGTTTCCACTTTACGTGATTAATAGATTTTAAAAGTTATGACACATCAAACATCATATTAACATGAACAGGATCATCTTCAGTTCAATAAATATTTTTCACAACTTAACCACTTTATAAAATTATGTTAATCAATGTCCATAATTCATAGTAACCAATACGTCCATAATTAGAGTCTCATAGAGTCACAATATCAACTTATAATGTAACCCCCCGACCTCTAATAAAGTGTTGTTAAGTTAATTAATCGATTATTAGCAGTGGAACCTAGATATATATCACTACAAGAAAACCTGTTTTTGGCAACGACAAAAGTCGTTGCTAAAACTCAGTTGTCGTTGCAAAAAGATTTTTTGCAACGACTTTTGTCGTTGCTAGGTCGTTGCGGTTATGGGCGTTACCAAAAAAAGAACAACGACTTTTGTCGTTGCAAAAAATGTGTTTTTAGCAACAACAATTGTCGTTGCCATACATCATTTTATTCATTACAAAGACAGACATATTAATGGATAACATGGTTTACCAAAAAAACAATTTCGTGCTATATGGGTAAGAATTGTTCAATATTTGATTTAGATTTCTTTATGTTATTAAATCTATGGAATTAGAGTGGTGTACACATATTAAATTTCATTTGTGAGGCCAAAAAAACCGTTGATCACTATGGGTTTTGATGATGACAAGCTAAAGTAATAACTAATAAGGTTTGTAAGTTTTATGTGTGCAAGGTTCATTAATTAATAATTGTGCTTTATAAAGATAATAAGTGAAGTTCTTGAGTTGGAACTCCAAGAGAAGAACGAAGTTCTTGAATTGGAAATATGGAACTATTCCTTTAAATAATGGAACTGTTCCTTTGAATAATGGAATTGTTCCTATGGAACTATGGTAGTGTAACTGGTATAGGAAACAAGTTGTCTAAACGAGTTCCAGAGGTGGATTAATGGATAACATGGAGCAAATGATCAAGGCAAATCAATTCACCCTCAACACCAGTTCCTAAGCGATCAACAGTTCCTCACGAAACTGTCTGTTGTTCCTGGTTTAGGACGCACTCTTGTTCAACAGTTCCTCAAGGAACTGTCTATTGTTCCTGAGTTGGAACGCATGGATCTTCAGAGTCGAATAGTTCAAGAGAAGGCATAAAGACTAAGTTCAAGAGCGTGTACTTAGGATTTATGTAAGTATATTATATTGCTAAGTTTTAGGAAACTAGATGGAACTTATTAATGCAACAAGTGGTTTTGAAAAATATTTAATTGAGAGTTTTTAGGAAATGTAAATAAATAATATTTTTTATTTTCTAAATAAAAATCTTTTTTTATTACTGAACAAGTAAAAATAAATTTCCTAAGTTCTCTCCTTGTATTTCTCAACCACCAAAACAACTTATTGTTAGTGCCTTTGAAATGTCTTTGCTTGTTCCTCAAGTAATGTGAACGTGGAAAAATAATTCTACGTGGGTTACTACTTCACAATTAGTAGAGGAATATATGAGTAGAACTAAACTAGGAAAACTTCACTATAAAAGTAGAAGTCTTTCTTATTATAAACCACTAACTGAAAACATATTTCTATTGCTAAATCTTAAATGTTTTCTAAAAAGGTCAGATGCATTATTAAGTGAGTTCCTAAATTCCTTAATATCTAAGTTCAATGTATATACTAGCGTGTTTCACAAATTGAGTTGTAATTTGGGGTTCAAGGATTGAGTGACTCTTGTGAGACTTAGAGCTAGGTTAGTGAGTGGAGATTTTAGAGTAAAAGCAAGAGAGAGAAGAGTTCCAGTAATCAAAGGGATTACTGTGGGGAACTTAAGTTCGAGAGGAACTCAAGTTAGAGAGAGTAGAGTTACAGTAATCGAAAGGGACTATTGTGAGGAACTTGACTTCGAGAGGAACTCAAGTTGTAGAGAGTGATTGCAATAAAGTTGTTATAATAATACTTCCTCCGTTTTTTTAGATGTTACACTTTCTATTTTAGGAAATTTTAAATTAGATGTTACACTTTTATTTTGGGTAATAACTTCTCTCTATCTCTCTCCTATCACATGTTCACATGGGACCCTTTTGTTTTTCATTCTCTCTATCTCTCTCCTCTCCAAAAATTACCTAGGAGTCCATGATTTGAAAAGTGTAACATTTAAAAAAAATGGAGGAAGTATAAATTTTTGAGGTTTTCCCTTTTTGATAAGGTTCAAAAAGTTTCCTCAATTTTATATTTCTGTCTCTCTTATTAGTATTGTTTTAAAATTCCGCAAGAACCTTTGCTAAACATTCCAAGTACAATCCCCCCCTCCCTTGTACGTGTTATTGAAGTATCAAAAACCATGAAAAATAAGTGCTTAGCACTTGAGTGTGAAGATCTGATGTGCAATAATAAGACAATGTATACATCATTCGTTTAAGTTAGAATTTCATAAAAGAATAATTAACGGTTCGAAAAGTGTCTTAGTGCCGTTTGAGGTTATGTAATGGTGATTAGTATGTTTAGGGTGTGTTTGGTTGGATGGAAAAACATTTTCAATAAAAAGTGGTTTTTTTATGAAAACCTTCTAATTAAAATATAGCTCATTACTAGAATATAGTTCATTAAATTTCAATGCATGTACAATTTATGGGAGCCCGCTTAGCTTAGAGGTTAGAGCATCGCTTAGGGTTTTATGGTCGGCTTTTACTATATCATTCAAATACCTTGCTTCTCATGTCAAAACCATTTTTCAGAGGATAGCTCAATTTTAGATTGATTTTCCTTTGTTTGGTTTCAAGGAAAGTAACTTTCGTTTGAACCCATTTTCCTTTATTTGTGTTGTGTGTCATGTGATAGACTGATAGGAAAGTGTGGCTTCCCTTGCCTCAACAAGTGCAAAGCTTTAGTTTAGTAATTATTGTGTTTCTTAAGAGAATGATGCAGAATAGCAAGACAGGAAGACAGTTTAGAACACTTCACAAATGCGAGACACATAATGATTGTCACTCCCATTTGCTTCTTATCTGATGAGTGTGTTTGAAATCATATGTTAGCACGATACTGCCATAATTCGTCTTCAGAACAAAAGTTTCGACAAGCAAATAACAACCAAAACTTCTCCAGTCTCCTACGCTTGCATATTCTGCATCTTTAACCACCCTGATGCGCTTGTCTTTCTCGTTAACGTTAACCCATCCTACTCTTTCTTCTTCCCACACTAATCTTTCTACAATCAGAGAGCTCAACCCAACTTCCATTACTTTCCCATCTACTATGGTCTTGAACATCATCATTTTCCTGTCATCGTTTCTCTCTTCTTGAGCAGCTTCTTGACCTGCAATTCTTACCATTTCTGTGGGAACCATCACATCGACTGTCACTAGCTTTCCCTCACTGTTACTCCGCTCAGCAGCAAAGATCCGCTCCCATCGTTGCTCTAGTGTCATTTCGTAGAACATAGATTTTTTTAACTGATCCTTCTCCCTGCCTTCTTTAATGAACATAAAAGGGCAGTACCACTTACCAACCACCACAGATTTTGAACATGCTTCAGATGACAGGAAATCGAAGTTTGGAAGATGTGCTCGAAGAGAGGAGTCAATACCTTGAGCCTCTCCTAACGTGAAATTATTTTGGGACACGACACTCATAATCCATCCTTCTATGCGTAAGATGCTTGGTGGGTGGCCATCAGGAGCTACGGATTTAGCTACAAGCACCTGGCTGTTGCATGTTCTTTTCATAGAGAACTCAAATTGCTGATAAATGTCCTCAGGATCAAAGGTTCTTGGTTTTATATCCGGGATGGATTGAAAGCAGAAACAGCAAGTGCCTATATCTTCTTCTTTTGCGCTAGCATATGCTTTCCTGTCACCAAATCAAAATATGATCAACTCATATATGACGAAGGCAATCAACGAAAACAAAAAGAACAGATAATCAACACACTGACACACATATTTACATTATCACCAACAATGTGTTTTTGTTTACATAAAGATAAATTTATGATTGCATTTACATACCCTTTGTGTCTTCCATCAGTTTTGATTGCATAATATCGGTTGGATGAGAGTGGCTGATTAATGACAGGAATCAAGTAGAGCGTGTAATAAGAATAATAGGGTAAATCTCCAGTATCGTGATAAATTGCAAGTTGGAGAAGTTTGTTCTGAGGAAATGGCATCTCTTTGATAGATGGTGTGCACAAGCACATATCACAGGTTGTTGGTGTGGATTTTGCATCTTCAACTACTAAGTAAGCAGAATTTGGACCTTCTGGAGGTAATGATATAGCTTCTGGAGAATCTTTGTAAAGAGAAAGGGGTTTGGTAGTGTACATTTTAGCTCAATAGAAGCGTAATGATCATAGATATAGTACAATGCATCTATTTATAACTGATTTGGGAACAATAATTGGCCTATAGTTTTAGAATGAGAATTATTATGTGGAACTTATGACTCATCCATGTGTTTTCTACATTTAAAGGACCTAGTAAATTAGCTGCCTACTGTAATCTTCTCCAAATTCTTGACTTTTGGCTAAATTTAATTATTTTATTATTGCAACTTGATTATCTTCTTTTGCTTCCCAGTGCTGACTATTATTAGTTTGACCAAATACTTTCAGATTTGTTAAGCATGGATTCCCGAGAAATGATAAACATCTAATTGCTAGATGTTTGCCAAACATCTAACATTAATGTGGCAACATGTGAGTGGTACACATGTCACTATATTGTTTATCCAAACAAATTACTTTTTCCAATTTTTTAAACTTGTATATCTCAAAAAATATATTTTAGAAAAAAATAAAAATATACCAATATTCATATATTTTTATTCTCTACAAATAGACATCCATCTTGATATAATTTCATCATATTTTTATTTTACTCTTCTCTATCTCTTATTTAGATATGTAAAAAAAAATACGAACACTATCTGTTTATACACAAACACTAGTGTGAGTTGCATAAACACTAGTTATAGTTACACGAACACTAGTTCTAGTAGCATGAACACTGTATATTAGCATCGGAATCTTCTGACAGTTCCAATTAAAAAAATACGAACACTATCTGTTTATACATAAACACTATTTTTAGTTGCATAAACACTAGTTATAGTTACACGAACACAAGTTGTAGTAGCATGAACATCATATATTAGCATCGAAATTTTCTGACAGTGCCCAATTTTCGAGATTACTTTTTTGTTTGACTGATACCTTTTTTTCATGTATATTGACAATTTTACCCCTGCTAGATGTTTATAAACATCTAGCAATTAGATGTTTATCATTTCTCTGGATTCCCTGCATTCTTCTGCTTCCTTTGGGTGATTTCGCTTGCATTATGTATTCTTTTTAGAGTTTGTCTTGTAAGAGACCGCCTACTTTTAAATTACAATTGGGCAATGCTAAGCCCAATATTAAAGCCCAATAGTGACTAGGTTAATTTATTTCGGTCACTAGTTTAATCCATTTAGTTACTGGGTCTACTTTTATATTAAAATTAGACCGTCTCTTTTAATAATTTTTGTTCTTTTTAAACCCTTAGGATGTACTCTATATAATATATAATTCATAGTCAAATGAGAATAACATGACAGCTAAACTAATTCGGTGTATGTGCATCCCCTAACCAAAAAAAAAAAAAACTGATTCCATGTATAATTAGTAATTCACTTGTCATAACATCTAACATGTCTTTCAAGGAATCATGTCATATTCTTAAATTAAAGGCTAGTGAATGGCACAAGTGAATGAGTATCAAGACATTTACATGTCTTACAATATCTAAATAGGCCGCCACCTTAAGCCCCTCTATGAGGCTCCAAGCTTCGGCTTGAAGAATAGAAGGGGAGACAGCGAGACACCCAAACTTTTTGCCCCCGCAAGTACATTACCAAGAGCATCTCAGATTACAAACCCAAAAGTGGAGTCACAATTATCTAATTTTCAACCATCAAAATTTAGCTTACAAAAACCATCCGGTGGAGCGGCCCAAATGACATTTAGACCCGATCTGGGCCTAGAGCTAGCACAAGGACGCGACATGTAAGAGGCACGTAGACCCGAAAGATCAGCCTCCTCCCTATCCTTAGCCTAATTTTTTTAGCAAAACTGAAAAACCATAGAACTAAGTTTCCTAAAAGAAAACACTTCATCATTAAAAATAAGCTTGTTTCTAGCAAATCAAATAAACCACCAAATAAGAGAAAATTAATTTAGATGTTCCATAGAAGAAGACTTATAGCAAAGATCAATAGCTTGTCTAAAGGCCAGGAAGAAGCGATCCCGAAATCACACGCAAAAGGGGCCAATTTCCTTTTGCTCTCATATTTCTTCCTGATTTATTCTCTCACTTCTCTTTTCGTATCTCTAAACCTTTTCATTTTGAATAATCTGAGGGAAAATGAAAAAATGTGTGTGTGTGTGGGTAGTGGTGTCAGAAACAGATCTGACCGCTGGGTCAACCTGATTCTGACCTGACTTGAACCTGGTTCGACCTGTGAGGGTCAGTCTCCAAACCTGACCGAAACCTGACCAGGGATTACCCAGACCTGACCGGCACCCGGCAAGATTATATCTTGACCTGTTCAGACAGACCTGCTTTCAAACCCGAACCCGACCGTAATGAGCAAGATATTATTAAAATTCAATATTTTTTTATATCTACAAAATCATTTAAATATGTTAATTTATAAAACTTATTATATTTAATATTTAAATAAAATAAATAATTAAATTACATTTAATTTAATTTAAGAATTTTGAATATCATGAACTTGTTTATATTTTCATTTAATTACCCAATGTCCTCATTTTCAAATAATATTAAAAAATATCTGGTTATACTCCAAAATTATAATCCATTTTAGTATTCTACTAAAATTTCTCCATTTTTTCTACCAAATTATCCCATTTAATATTCTACCAAATTTGCTACCAAATAATATTTCAAACTCTCATAACCCTATACTAAAGAACAACATATGAATATGAAATTCATTCTTATTGAAGTAAAAGTTAAAGCATATACAATGAAGTAAAAGTTACAACAAATTTGAATTGAATTGATTGTTTAACTTTACATCTAGAAAATTAAAGAAATGAATCTACAAATCAGTAATTTACAGAAATTTGGGCAAAAGAAAAAACAATTCAGTGCTTGAAATTGCATCTTCATTCTTCACTTACAAATTTGCAAGAAAGATGTTTCTTCAACTTCTAGCTCAAATCTTCTACATAACCTGGTCTTTAGATCTGGAAAATTAGAAAAAAATAAAGAAAGACAAAATTCTCAAAACCAAAGTTAATACTCCATAATTAACGAGAGCTAAAGAGTAACTTACCATCCAACAACAATGAAGCAAGAAGGGAAGAAAAATCAAAATCGAAAAGGGAGATGTATCGAAAAAGGAGATAGTAAAAACCAAGAACGACTAGGTAAGCTACTTTATTAAAACCAAATCGAGATCATAAGCGTCCAACAACTTACAGGCTCCCCATGTTGTTATGCCAACAATATATGCAAAAAACTGGTAGAAATCATTATATAATAACCAAAACTACAAGTTGATCAACAAAATTAATTCCTTTTATATAAACATAACTACAAAATTAACTATACCTTTTGGGTTGATTGACTCAGAATTGGGTACTGGAGCCATAATTTATATCGACAAATAACTGCGATAAGAAACATATAAATCAGTCTTAAACCCAATAATTTAACACAATCCTATCCTAGATCTCACCAAAAACTAATTCAACACAAAAAACTAATTCAACTACTTGCACATAGGGGAAGGGCGAAGGCTCTTCATCTGAACATAACATTAATCAGGTTTGTCGTCTTGACTTGCCTCATTTATGTTGTTTAGCAAAGATAAAAAATTTAGATTGCTTCTGGGAATCGAATACTGAGTCGCCGGCACCTAAACAAACATTCCGGCGATGATGAGAATCAGAAATTGATGAGAGAGACTCATAGATAGTGATCATCGTAAAATGATGGATTAAAAAAAAAAAGAAGATCTGAAGCAATGGAGTTGAAGGATTAAGAGTTTTAGAGAATTAGACTATTAGAGAATGAGATGGAGGCCGGTGGGCAGATGAAAGATTGAGAGGGGTGGGGATTAGGGTTTTAGAGAGGATAGATGGAAGAAAGACTAGAGAAATGAAAATGGGTTTTAGAGATTGATGGTTAGATTTTGATCTTTCTTAATTCAAAGGGTTCTAATTCATGATCCATTATATTATTTCTTGACCAATAGGAAAAGAGAATGCTCTAACACATGGATTGATGACCTAGCACACATGATTGATAATCTTCTATTCTTATAAGTTATAATCTTACTAATTATTGTCTTGGTTTAGTAACTTACTAACTTTAAATTGAAATTTTAATTATTTTTATTGAAATTATTATGATTAGTATTTAAGCCATAACTATCATTTATTAATTAACATATTATTATTATTATTATTATTATTATTATTATTGTTGTTGTTGTTGTTGTTGTTGTTGTTGTTGTTGTTGTTGTTGTTGTTGTTGTTGTTGTTGTTGTTGTTGTTGTTGTTGTTGTTGTTGTTGTCGTTGTTGTTGTTGTTGTTGTTGTTGTTGTTGTTGTTGTTGTTGTTATCGTGTTATTTTATTATTATTATTTCGAATCGTAATGCGTACCATAATCGAGTCATTTATATTTTATACAAATCTAGTAATTGATCGTATTTTCGGTAGTTGTATTATTAAAGCATATTAAGAGTCGGTACTCCTCATACTTGTTAATAATCAATCACGTATTCGCTATAATGGTACCAATATTATAATCGTCTTAATACATTTAAGCCTACTGATAAAATAGTTTCTTTATAGTCACATATATATACAAAGTTAAGAGAATACCACAAATACTATATTTAGTAACTAGTAAGTACTTGTTAGCAATTAACTTATTGATGTTACTTTTAATAAGTTATAGTTAGCTTTTATATGGTGTAATGATTTAGGGATATAATTTACTATTATTAATATTGTGCAACATATGAACCCGTGTTATAATCACGTAGGCCTCATATAGTCATATGAACCGTCGTTGTAAATCTATGAATGTATGATTATCATTTGTTATACTATTTATTGTTATTGTTATTGTTATTGCTATTATTCCTCTTCGTATTTGTATTACTATAATAATAAATCCTTTATATGAAGTTTGGAATTGATCTTCTACTCGTTATTATTGTCGTTGGTTATGAATTATGATATATAATATTAAAACATATGAAGAGTCGCTCTACTCCTTTACTCATTAGGGTGGTTTTACGCAGTTGATTAGTCGAAATAAGAGTTGACTAAGAGAATACACTAACATCACGATAATCAATATAGTGTTTTTATTGGTTTTTCGTTATTACCCACATATTAATCGCACACACACACTATTTTACTTAACTTATGGTTGTTATTGTTAACAGTTAACTTATTTTAATAAGTTATGATTAACTATTTTACTTAACTTATGGTTGTTACTTGTTACATGTTCTATGATTAACTATTATCATTTTCATTTGATGTTTATTTGTAGTATTGTTCTCATTACCATTATAGCTATTTACAAACTTATATATCAATCATAATGCTTATAATAATAAATCATTTATATAAAGTTTGGAACTGATCGTATACTCGTTATTATTGTCGTTGGTTATAATATATAATATTAAAACATATGAAGAGTCGTTCTACTCCTTTACTCATTAGAGTCGTTTTACGCAGTTGATTATTAGAAATAAGAGTTGACTAAAAGAATACATTAAACATCACGGTAATCAATATAGTGTTTTTATTGATTTTACACACACACACACACACACACACACACACACACACACACACACACACACACACACACATATATATCGATCTTAATACTTTTATTAATATGATTCGTTTACAAAATACATAACAACAAGATGACTCGACCAGGAGTTACCCGAAGTTGATTTGGCATTCAATAGCGAATGGACCCGATATTTCACAATGATCGAACTAAGTTCATTACTAATTCAACCCGAGTACATTTCACTTAACTCAACCGCACATGGAACCTAAATACGACCTTCGCAAACCCGGCTAAAAGAATGTCAAAGGGCGATTATACCCGGGAATGGATCGACTTGTAAACGAAACGTTCAGACCTGTCCGGCACCCGGGAATCCAATGATTCAAATGTGTTCGACCCAGTTGAACAAAACCTGACCAGTCATGACCCGGGGCACTGACAATCAGAATCCTGACCTGTCCGGGTCTGACCTAGTTCGCCGTGGGTATACCCAGAACCTGTTTACTAACCTGTTTTGACACCACTATGTGTGGGGAGGGGTGGGGACTGGGGAGGGGTGCCTGGGCGGGGTGGGGGTTTGTGTGTTAAGGAGGTCATGTGAAATACGCATGTGAATTAATGCTTGAAAATGGAACTCTACCGTGTAGACTTATTTTGAAACTCTAGAGAATCCCAACACAATAGTATTAATATTTAATAAGGTGGTTTTCTATATAAACTGTTATTAAAAAGATAATTTATGACAAAGGTTTTTTATTTTTATTAATATACTAAAATGAAAAAAAGTCTAAAATTTAAAGAAAATAAAAATAATTATGGTGAGAGAATAAACTTATAATACCTTCTTGCTTTCAACAAACAAGGGGTATATGCACCAAAAGAGAAACAAAAAAAGGTGCAGGTTTAAAGACTTTGTGAGACTCTTGTATTGAATTGTTTGATAATTTCTTACTTTCTAAATGATAATTTGAGGGTCCGTTTGATATCAATGTTAGTTTGTCAGTATTTGGTTTGATAAATATAAAAGTCATATGATATAACATATATAATGAATTTCAAATTAATTATACTTATACTAAATATGTTAATTTTAAAATCTAACAAATTGATTTTTTTTTTCTGGTTTCTTTTTGTTTTAATAAAAAATTAAAAAGTTAAAATAATAACGATTGCAGAAAATTTTAAATTCTTTGGCAAGGAACGTTACTCGTTCAATATAGGAGTATGTACAGATGTCAATAATAAAACAACCATTGGGTAATAAGTAATAATAAATCAAACAAAAGGAGTTTAATCTTTAATTATCTATTTTTGCGTTCTAATATCATCAGATGCCGCAGTAGCACATTGGTTAAATCTTCTAAGCTTTGAGATTCCAGGTTCAAACCCTGGCTGCGGCAATTCTTTTTTCTTTTTTTTTCACGTTCAGAATTTCAATTAAATATGTTCCTATAAATTGTATTATAATAGCATCGGATATCGCAGACAGCATTAGCAGTTTAGCACATTGGTTAAATCTTGTATAGTTGTATGACTTGAGATCCCATATCCAAATTCAACTCCTGGCTGCGACAATTTTTTTTGTCCTTTCGCAGTAATATTGAACTTCTACAAATGTATTGGTTGCAATTTAATTAACAAAATTTGTTCATCTGAAATTTCTTTCGCAACTACGCCTTCCATTTTTTAAAATATTGGTATACTTTGACATTATAGACAGTATTCACAAATTTCTTTTTCTGATCGTTTGTGGTTTATACGTGAATAAAAACATATTTGTATGGTCTTAATATGTATTACCTCTAGTCAGTGGCGTATCTAGATATTTATTCATGGGGGTACGAATACGTAAGTAGTTAGCATCGTTAATTTTTTTTTTCAAAATAAAGGTTTATTTGTTTAAGTATGTAAATGAGAAATTTTTTTTCTCCTTAAGTTTAAGTAGGAACTTAGATATAATTGCTAACTATTTAAGTGTTCAATGTTTCAATTTAAATAACCAGATCTTTAAAAATAAGTTGTTCAATTTAAAAACAGTAGTTTAAGTATATAAATGAGGAAATTTTGAAGGAAAAAGAATAGAGACAAAATTATTATTTCGGAGCTTTTCTTTTTGTGGGCTTATGAATTTGTAGTTGCAGAGTAATCTTACTTATAAATTTTTAGTTTCACACTAATTGCCATAGGCCCATAGAGAGTAGTATATAGTAGAAGTGTTGAAGATAAATTAAACATGAGTCAAAGGGGAAGTAATTAAAAGCATAAAAAGAACTTTGTGGGGTTTTGAACTCAAGACCTCCTCATAAATTCATGGATCTTTCTTTTCCCTTCTGCTACCAACAAGACAAACCTCAACATATTGATTTGTTTTCATTATTTTTCAGAAAAAATGGGGGTACAGCTGTACCCCTTGTATCCCCTCTAGATCCGCCTATGCCTCTAGTCTTTATTAGTTTACCTGTATTCTTTCTTGAAAAGTCCCTTATTAGTTTACCCATTTCTTTTGTTTCTATTTTTGGAATGAGACCACAAACTTTACATCACACATACATCCAACTTTAGCATAAAATAATAGTTTCTCTTTCTCTCTATGTCCCACAACATTGATCTCCTACAACTTTGTGCAAAAGAAACGGGTTAACTAATAAAGACCAGAGGAAGTATTTTATTAATATGTCTTTTTTATAATTTTTACAAGTATAAAATTAGAGATATTAATCTTTAAAGTTTTGCATTCACAGACATGAAATCTAAGTGTTACAATTTTTTCTAAAATGAAGGAGTACTATGTTTGCACTTTGTCATCTATACTAATATATTAAAAGGCGTTCATAAGAATGTCTATGTGCCATGTGGCACTCTCCTCTAAGACTCTAATGCATATGCACTATTTTCATGCAAAACGACCTCTCAAATAAAAAAATAATATTGTGTGGTTAAAAGGTATCGAACACGTGACCTTTGGAAGGAAAAGTGAGAGCTTAACCATTGATCCAACATAACATCATTGATTAAGATTTTAAAATAAATTATAATAAGGTCTTGTAATTATTTCTCATTAAAAGACTATACAAGTAGTTAGATACTTAACACATTAATGGTAATGATAATAGACTACCGTGGTCAATTTTTTCCTCACAAGACAAAAATGTAAGAAAAAATTCAACCCGGAGCATCGCCCGGGACACTCACTAGTTTTTAAATTAATACGTGGAGCATGCTTACTTTGGTGAGGAATAATGCCTCAATTACAATCATTCTGATATACTCCCTTCATCCTCTATTAGTTTACCCGTATTCCTTTTAAGGGTGTCCCTTATTAGTTTACTCTTTTCTTTTTTTTTGCTGTTTTTAGAATGGGACCACACACTTTTCATCACACATACATTCAACTTTAATATAAAATAATAGTTTCTCTTTCTTTCTATGACCTACAACATTATTTCTCCTAAAACTCTGTGCAAAAGAAAAGGGTAAACTAATAGAGGACGGAGGGAATATTTATTTAACTAAGTCATGAGAGAGAAGCTCTCGAGTAAAAAGACCTAACCCCATTACCGCTAATCAATTTTGCAAAATCCCTACATCTTCCCCATTCGAAATCTTCCAAATATGATCTCTAAAAATCTTAATTATGAGCTAGATGCTAGACTTATATATCCTACTGAGTTTCTTAGTGATTTTCGTTTCATTTGTGAGGGATTTCCTCTTAGCCGCTTCACATTCGCCTATTAAAATCTCTGGCGTGTGTTTAGCAGCGATGGAAATTAGTATTGGTGGGTGTTTGGGACCAAAATATGGCGAGCCCAATAACATGTGACAAGGAGAAAAGACCCTCACCGGGAACTAAGCCTCACATAATAGCCCATAGCCTTGCAAGGCTCAAAATCACTGAAGGGACAAAAATACCCCTGTTGGCAATACAAATTGTAGTTTTCATCTGGAACAACTCACTATAAATAGAGAACATATCCCCATAACTCAGGTATCTAATCTTATCCACTTGAGAACTTCTCTCATTACTTTCTCCCTCTGGCCACAAAGTTATTTACTGACTTGAGCGTCGAACGGGCGTTCCCGGGGAATCCCCCGGGGTAGGTTTCCTTATTTTGCAGGACAAACGAGGCCTACACGAAATAGACGGGGGCACAGCTCGAGATGACTTCCCAAATATCATATCCAAGTTTTTTATCCGAAACAGGTTGCCGCCATCTGTGGGGATCGTCAAACAAAAGGTCACAACTACCTGAATGTGCTCACATCGTTCATACAAGACCAAAGTCGACCGCTCTATCAAGTCAGCCAACACGCAAAAATGTAGTTCGAAGAGGCCCTCTCATGAAGGCCTTCGAACACTCATGGAGGTTAGTCATCTCCAACGTGCGTGGTTCGTAAAGGTCCTCTCATACGACCTTCGAACACCCATGGACGTCCATCCTCAATATAGTTCTCAAAGGCCCTTTAATCATAGCTTTTGAACACTCATGGAGGTTAGTCATCTCCAACGTGCGTGGTTCGTAAAGGTCCTCTCATACGACCTTCGAACACCTATGGACGTCCACCCTCAATATAGTTCTCAAAGGTCCTTTCATCATAGCCTTCGAACGCTCATGTATGTCCATCCTCAACGTAGTTCGTAGAGGTCCTCATACAGTCTTCAAACATTCATAAAAGTTCAAGATGGCCCCGCTCGAGTCGAGTAAGGACCTCCAATATGACAGCTCCTCGACCCTTAGGCCATCAGCTCCTCGTTAAGGTCTAGAACCATGTATTCATCTTACTTGAAGAAATATATTCTAAGTACAACAACCCTTCCAGCAAGGCAATTAGACTCTCGTTGAAGTCATAAGTCTTATTGGCTACATGTCGTGATTGAGGAAGTTCACCTAATCAGAGCAGCTGCTCCGAGATGTCCCTCGAGGTACATGGGACTCACCAGACCCTGATACATCTCAAGCGAGGTCCAAGACGCCCCTCGAGATACATGGGGCTCATTATCCCCTACTACATCTCGAGCGAGGTCCAAGATGCCCCTCAAGATACATGGGGCTCATTATCCCCTGAGACATGTGGAGCGAGGTCCAAGACGCCCCTCGAGATAAATGGAGCTCATTGACCCCTGAGACATCTCGAGCGAGGTCCAAGACGCCCCTCGAGATACATGGAACTCGCCAGACCCTGAACACCTCGAGCGAGGTCCAAGACACCCCTTGAGGTACATGGGGCTCACCAGACCCCCAGAAAGACCTACACTTAAGCACTTCACCCAGATCGAGTGAAGGATACTCCAAAGTCACCGCAACTACTGGAGTCGACACCCGTCAAGTGCTACGGCGTCACGACACCCCTCGAGATACATGGAGCTCATTATCCCCTAAGACATCTCGAGCGAGGTCCAAGATGCCCCTCGAGATACATGGGGCTCATTATCCCCTGAGACATCTCGAGCGAGGTCCAAGATGCCCCTCCAGATACATGGGGCTCATTATTCCCTGAGACATCTCGAGTGAGGACAAGACACCCCTTGAGATACATGGGGCTCTCCCATGAGACATCTCGAGTGAGGTCTAAGATCCCCCTCGAGATACATGGGGCTCATTGGCCCATGAGACATCTTGAGCGAGGTCCAAGACGCCTCTCGAGGTACATGGGACTCACCAGATCCTGAACACCTCGAGCGAGGTCCAAGACCCCCCTCGAGATACATGGGACTCATTGGCCCCTGAGACATCTCGGGTGAGGTCCAAGATGCCCCTTGAGGTACTTACTCGCTCCCTTGGTCGAGGTACTTACTCGTTCCCTTGGTCAAGCTACTTACTCGCTCCCTTGGTCGAGCTAGTCACCTCGCTCCCTTGGTCGAGCTACTCACCTCGCACCCTTGGTCGAGCTACTTACTCGCTCCTTTGGTCGAGCTACTTACTTGCTCCCTTGATCGAGCCACTCACTTTAATTTCTCCCTTGGTCGAGCTACTCACTCGTTCCCTTGGTCGAGCCACTCCCTCGAAGCCGCTCATCAAGCCACCCTCAACCTCTATGAAACTTCAGTGATCCAAACTTGTATCTAAGAGATGGTCATCGAGCTTGTTAGAGGTAGATATAGAAGATCATGATCTTTACTCAAATACTTTGAGACGTGTGCTAATCGGCACAACCTCACCATCCTTCGAGTACTCTATAGCTCGAACATCGTCGCATCACTCTCATGCTCGACATTCCAATATCCGCTCGACATGCAAGCATCATATAACTCTTGTTCATGTTCTTTTAGGACCGGCTCTTCATCACTCCTTGAGTATCCCAAAGGTGCATCTCCTGCTCAAAATCATATATCCAAGTTTGAAGTTGAAGGAGTTGGCGCCGACTCGACTGCATCTCTTGCTCGAGATCTTGTGATTAAATGGGACAACCTCAGGTTCAGCTGTGTCAAGGAAGAAGTGTGAATATGAAGCCGTAGCCTTCTCTCTCTCGAAAGATCAAGTTCTCGAAGGAAAAGCAGAAAGTTGGTCTAATGCTCAACCGGCAGATACAAGTCTTCGAGTAACCTGCTAGGCTGCTCAAGCCACCCGCACCTCTCTCCCGCTCGAGCTCACTAGGTCCATGCTCGCAGCACCACTTGGTTCATGCTCGCCCTCATGCTCGAATAAATGACAAAGGAAGTGGCTTTATTAAACAAACATTTGCCAAGTATGAGACCCCTACTACTACCATGTTTGCACTCGAAATATCGTACTCGAGCGACGTCCCTCGACTCAGCCTATGCTGAATTAGTTGGCACCGACCGACTCGTCTTATCAAAGGTGCATCTATGCTCGAGACCATGGTTTGGCTTGAAGAAGTTATAACATAATAGTCTCCTCAATCGCTCTCTACTCGAAGATGCGGCCGTCCACCGTCCTTTGAGTAGCTCGTAGCTCGAGTGACCTAAGCATGGTTCGAATGGTTCTGGTTGCAGCACCAATAGTTGGGCACGAGCACTGGCTCTGATGTATTCTTCGAACGCGAGTTGGGTCCTAGAGCCCCCTCTCTCTCTCTCCTGCTCGATATCATGCATCAAGTCTCGTTCAATGCCTTGAGAGATGCTTATCTGCGATTACATGCCTCGGCCTTTTGGTTGCATGAGAACGATTAATTACCTTTCTCGAGGAAGATGAGTACAACGTTCGAAGGTCGCATGAAGCCTTAGCTTTGGTCTGCTCGAAGAGGATATGCCAGGGCCTCGAAGTGTTAAAGTGAGTATAAGAAAAAGGTTTTCGGGTCATTCTCGAAGAGGTTGTCATGGGAAATATTTTTAAAGCGAGCATGAAGACTTCCACTTGTTTGAAAAATGGCGCCTAAAAATGTGCTCATTGCACAGATCGAGCAACTTTCCTTCAAACTCAAGTAAGCTAATGCATGGAATTCAAGTCAAATATTAATGGTTGTTATTTGGCACGTGCATTTCAGAACCACCAAAGTTGAATAACAAATGCAGATTACAAAGCAAGTATACTGCTGGCACCTGGCCCACTTGTATATACCTACATATTATATATTTTGTCCACAAAGTTGAAAGCTATTTTGGGATATAATAATCTACAAGATTCCGCTCAACACACGATCTACATAGGATCTTCTATCGCATATTGAGCGTAGGGCTAATGTTTGGGCCCAAAATATGGCGAGCCCAATAACATGTGACAAGGAGAAAAGACCCTCACTGGGAACTAACCCTTACATAATAGCCCATAGCCTTGCAAGGCTCAAAATCACTGAAGGGACGAAAAACCCCTATTGGCAATACAAATTGTAGTTTTCATCTGGAACAACTTCCTATAAATAGGGAACATATCCCCATAACTCAGGGATTGAATCTTATCCACTTGAGAACTTCTCTCACTACTTTCTCCCTCCACAAAGTTATTTACTAACTTGAGCGTCGGAGGGGAGTTCCCGGGGCACCCCCCGGGGTAGGTTTCCTTATTTTCCAGGAGAAACGAGGCTTGCTCGAAATAGACGGGGGCACAGCTCGAGACGACTTCCCAAATA
Organism: Beta vulgaris subsp. vulgaris; assembly: GCF_026745355.1. NCBI lineage: Eukaryota > Viridiplantae > Streptophyta > Magnoliopsida > Caryophyllales > Amaranthaceae > Beta > Beta vulgaris. The sequence continues at coordinate 25,019,274 of NC_079207.1, read as the reverse complement.
TCATATCCAAGTTTTTTACCCAAAACAGTGGGTTATTTCTTGATTATAAATGTACTGATGAAGTTTGGATTTCAAGTAATTGCAATTATAGCCTACTGATTATTCTAATTGGTTGAAAGGCTATGCATTTGGGGATTTTAGCTGTCGCGATAAGGTGATAACCCTAATTTTGGAAGTTTCAGAAATTTCTCAAATTTTGATTTTATTTTGGAAAATTTGGGGATTCGAATCGTTGGAGATTTGGTTCCTGGTAGTTCTTGGTTACACCTAGGTCAATTTTGTTGGCGGATGGTTGATGAAGGTGATGATGATGATGCTTCGATTCTTGTGCATGCGTTTAAGCGTGCTCTTTCTGAGATTACTTCTAGTAATCTCTCTCTTGGTTGTTTGGTTAACCTTAACTCAAGGTATTTAAGGTATGGTTTACCTGCTATCCCCTATAAATTGATTGATAATAGTCTTAATTGTTGCATTAACTCATCTATTTCCTCTAAGTTGTTATTTATGACTTGAAATCTTGTGAATGGCATAAGGTTAACTTTGAATGCACATATCTCCCAATTTATAAATGGTTTTGATGTGATTCAAATTGGAGGTGATAGCTTGTTCAAAGAACTTTCCAACGATAGGTCATATGCCCAATTTTGCTGAGAAACAAGATAGTTATGACTGTTTTACGAAGAACTGACGAAACTGTTTTGTCTCGGACCCGATCGGGTGGATTTCGCCCGACCGATCGGGCGGTGCGCCGTTTTGTGCGTTAAACGCGTTTTTCGGTATTTTTTTCGTTTTTGAGTTATCTTTTAGGGTTTGTACGGGTTCCTTTTGATTATAAAAGGGCTCTTGGTGTTCATTATTATAAACACAACTTATGAAACACTTTTAGCCTCTAGATTTAGGACTCCTTGTATTATTCTCTCTGATTTTCTCCATTATAGTGAAGAAGCTCTAATCCCCCACCAATGGATGTAGGTCAAATTTGACTGAACCACGTAAATCCTTGTATTCTTTGTTTGTTCATCTTTATTATTTTCTCACCTTTATTATTTCATTGATTTTCTGTCCCGCATTAATCAAATTACAACACCCTATTTCCTAACAAACTGGTATCAAGAGCTTGGTTGTTTAAGATATTAGGTGTTTATAGAACAAGTTTGATTTTTTTTTATTATGTCAATGAAATACGATATTGAGAAAATGGCAATTAAAGATGAAAGCCATCCTGGTTCAAAGTGGTTGTTACAAGGCTCTAGTAGATGCATCCAAATTCCAAAAAGCCTTCGGGTATGACGGATGATCAGTGGGATGATATTGATTTGAAAGCACTCTCAGCGATTTATTTAAGTCTATCTAATGAAGTTTTGAGAGAGGTTGCCAAAGAGACGATTGTTGCGGGTTTGTGGTTGAAGTTGGAGTCACTGTATATGACAAAGTCAGTGACCAACCATCTATTGCTAAAATCTAGACTTCATGATCTCAGTCTAGAAGATGGTAAACCGCTTGAGTCTCATTTAGATGAATTCTTCTCTATAATTATGGATTTGCAAAACATCGATGTTGAGATCGATAATGAGGATATGGCTCTTAGGTTGTTGTGTTCTTTACCACCTTCGTATAAGCACTTTCGAGATCCCTTATTATATGGTAAAGATGATTTGAGTTTGTAGGATGTTAAGGAGGCCTTAACTTAGAGAGATTTGATTGACAATAAATTGGTTAATAAATCTAATAATTCTGCTCACACAAATGCTTTGGTTGCTCATGGTGGAAAGAATTCTGGAAAAATCTGTAACTATTGTCGTGTGAAGGGTCATATTAAATCTGAGTGTTGGAAATTAAAGAAGAAAAATGGAGAAATGTCCAATGAGGATAAATCTGCAAATATTGCCGACGCTGTTACTGATGATGATCTTGCACTTTAGGGTTACAAGATTTGGGGCTGCGGTTTCTACGATCTCTTTATGTTTGGTGCCCTTTTGAGATCTCTTGGTAAAACGAGAAACCGTGTGGATTTTTTTTTGGGATAGATTGTTTTTGAGTTTGTAATAAAGTAACAATCTTGGTTATGCATTAGATTTTGTTCTAGTTATGCTATTTCTTACCTCAAATTTGGTACTTTTGTGTGTATTAAGTATTATTAATATAGAAATTATTATTGTCATTCAGTTTCTAGAATTGCCTTTGAGTTTGTTGTCGAAATGAAGAACTATTTGAAGAGAGTTTGGTCAATTTGAGGAAGCATGCTTAGTGTTGGTGACTTTATACTCTCGATCTAGGCCATGTGATGGTTTTGTATACGGATTTTGTGTTCGAAGACGCATCGGTACACAATTATAGAAGATGTTCGTTTTCTGGATTGCTTACAATGGGTTGTTTTATGGAATTTTGTATAAGGTGGAGGTCCTATGGTGTTCTGTTGAGCATCACTTCTTGGTTCAAGGTGGAGTTACCTTGTTTGATCGGTTTCAAGTCAAGGTGGAGATTTGTTATTTATGACTTGAAATCTTGTGAATGGCATAAGGCTAACTTTGAATGCACATATCTCTCAATTTATAAATGGTTTTGATGTGATTCAAATTACAGGTGATAGCTTGTTGAAAGAGATTTCCAACGATAGGTCATACGCCCAATTTCGCTGAGAAACGAGAAAGTTATGACTGTTTTACGAAGAACTGACGAAACTGTTTCTTCTCGGGCTCGATCTGGCGGTGCGCCGTTTTGTGCACTAAATGCGTTTTTCGATATTTTTTCGTTTTTGAGTTATCTTTTAGGGTTTGTACGGGTTCCTTATGATTATAAAAGGGCTCTTGGTGCTCATTATTATAAACACAGCTTATGAAACACTTTTAGCCTCTAGATTTAGGACTCCTTAATTTGGCAAGATAAGATCAGTCATCGTGCGACATTTTAATTTTCAGTTATTAACACATAATGTGAATTTATTTATTTTTGGATTTAATAGGCATATTTTTTTTTTGGTATTCAATGCTATCGCAAAATCATGCCATTTCTTATCGAAAATATTGGCTACACATTGTACGTAATTATATGAGTTTTCTAACTTATACCACAAAACATAGATTTTTTTTTTTTACAAGAGAGGAAACCCTAACTAATAAGCGGTAAAGGAAAACATTGTTAGACTGTATTGTTTAGCTAGGTTGTGTGCATCTTCTAACTTTGGACTTGTTAATAACCATTATCAACAATAGAAAACATATATATATATATATATATATATATATATATATATATATTATATATATATAATATATATATATATATAGAAGTGAGTTCATATGAGAATGCATACTTACGTGAGAAATGAGAATGAATTTTACACGCTATAACTCTAATGAACAAGTGATGTAACTCTAATGAAAAAGTGATGTAACTCCAAAAAAACAAAAATTAGAAAAAATATTTCGAAAAAAATTTTTTTTTTTTTTGGGCTTGAATTTTTTTCAGGGGTATAACTCTAATGAACAAGTGTTGTAACTCTAATCCAATCTTGTGGTTGAGATTCATTCTCATTTCTCATGTAAGGAGCATTCTCATGTGATCCTGCCCCTATATATATATATATATGGAGAAATTCACAAGATAGGGTCCAACTATTACCCATTTTCTTTTATAGGTCCCAATTATGAATTATTCTTTGCAGGTCCTAAGTTTACCATATTGTGATTTTTACAATCCTGGATTAATTATAAACGGTTTAAAAGGTAATATTTTTAAATGTTCGCCCCATTTCATAAGGCTTTGTCACTTGCTGAAAGTGTTAAGATGGTAAACATTTAAAAATCTTACCTTTTAAACTGATTTTAAGTAACTCAGGACCTATGAAAATCACAAGATAGTAAACTTGGGAATAATTCTTTGGACTTATAATAGAAAATGAGTAATAGTTGAGCTCTCTCTTGTGAATTTTTCCTTATATATAATATATATATATATATATATATATATATATATAATATATATATATATATATATATATATATATATATATATATATATATATATATATATATATATATTATTATATATTATATAATATATATATCCTGCCCCTAGAATAAATCTCAACCACACGATTGGATGAGAGTTACAACATTTGTTCATTAGAGTTATACCTCCCTAAAAAATTTTGAGCCCAAAAAAAAAAATTTTTTTTTTGAACTTTTTTTTTCTTCTTATATTCATTTTTTGGAGTTACATCACTTTTTTCTTAGAGTTACATCACTTATTCATAAGAGTTATATCGAATAAACTTCATTCTCATTTCTCACATAAGTATGCATTCTCAAAGGAACTCATTATATATATATATATATATATATTATATATATATATATATATATATATTAATATATATATATATATATATATATATATATATATATATATAATATATATATATATATATATATATATATATATATATATATATATATATATATTATTTAATTAATTGAGATCTCGTTAGATTCGTGATAATGTATATTTACAAAATATCAACTTTTATAATATGTACGAATACATAATAAAAGATTTTAATGGACATACATATTTCTTTGATATAGCAAAAAAAAGAGTACAATAGAGACTGAGGAAGTAACATAATGTACATGACCGCAATGAGATGATTAGCCTTTAGGCCTTATTCTTTTGGACCAAATTAATGAAAATTCAGTTCAGCTCAGACAAAATCAATTTAGACACATTCAGTTAAACTCAGTTTAGTTTAGTACAATTCAGAAATTCATTTTGGTTAATTTAGTTTCCTCTTATAATTTCAATTTCAGTTTAATTAAGACAAATAAAGTTCAATTCAATCCAAAAAAATAGTGCCTAAGCAAACAATTATCTTATAGAATTACGCTCCTTTCATTCAATAAAATCTTTTTACTACCGTCTATATAGTTCCTGGAAACAATATTGACTAAAATTTTCAATTATATATAAGGTAAATATTAACATGCTTTATTTCAGTGAATGCCAAAATTGCTTAACCATAAAAATGAAAACCTCATATTATTACCAAAATAAATAAAGAAGCATGGTTTATTTTATATATTTCACACATATTACTGATAGATATATTATGCGGGATAATATTTTCTCCACAATTTTCGGGATATATTTTTGTATATAATTAGGATGTTATTTGTATATAATTGATCCTAGTCTATCCAGGTTTCCTACCACAATTAGGACTGACATTGTGTAACCTATATAATGATCAATGGATACTACTCTAAGATTAAGGAGTTTTACCAATTATCTAACATGGGATCATAACAAAAGGTTTAGATTGTTTTACTTTCCAAAGGACCTCGCGTCCACCAATCTTTCGACTCCCTACACAAACCTCACGTCCACCGTGCCCAACACCTCCCTTTGATTTTTTTGTCCGATTAATCATGACTGAAGATGGTGATGCTTCCACATCAACCATGCATTCGGAATTTCGTCCGACTGTTTAAAACGTCAAGAATTTCATCCCCTTTGTTCTTGATTACGAGAAGGTCCAATACTCAAATTGGGTCGAACTATTTGAAAATAATGTATGTGCATATAGCGTGCTAGATCATATTAATTTCGAAACTCCTCACCCTGTTGTGATTTCAGATGTCTTGTGGACTCAACTAGATGCTCTTTTTAAACAATAGATCTATCTATTGATGATATTTTTGCAAACTATTTGACCTCATAAGTCCAGCGCTCACGACCTTTATTCATTTGAAGAATGTTTCCAAGATAACAAAAATACTAGGGCTGTATATCTTGAAAATAAATCCAATGTTATTTACCTTACAACATTTGCTAATATCACTGCCTAATGTCAACACCTCAAAATCCTATCTAACCAACTCGCCAACATTGATCAACTCGTTTGTAACCAAAAGATGGTGTTTCACCTTGTTGTCAACCTTGTAAACACATATTAATTTGATATTGTTGCCACGATAATACAACAAAACGACCCTCTACTTTCCTTCAATAGTGCTTGCTCAAGACTCTTACTTGACCAACTGTGACGCAATAATGAATCAAATTCCACACCACGATTGTGTCACTCACGGTGACAACTAGCCTACTACCATAACACAAACCTAATTTAACCACCTCATGGTGGTGGTGGCCACACAAACCGGGGTCGTGGTAGAGGTGATGGCTCCAACAAAAACAATATCAAATAGAAAAATTCGAACTCCTAATGGTGTAATTAGTTCCAAGTAATTGGGCTCAGTAGCCTCAATGGCCCGCACCAGCAACATGCCCTTAACAACAAATGGGTTGGGCTACCCCTCCTTTTTCTTACACGCATCATAGCGTGATCCCTACTCATGGTTCCATGCCTAATTCCAGCAACCCAGCACCATAGAATCAGGCTCCTGGTCACGCATATCATGCTAGCCTAGTTCAATACAATCCAACCCCCAAGGACCTCCAATGGTCCCCACTGGTCTCGGTACAGCCTATGCATCTATGTCTTTGACTCCTCCAAATGATAGATGGTATATGGACTCCGGTGCCACAAATCATATGACCCGTATATAAATCAGGTACACTCATGCCCTTGATTGAATTAAGCACTAACAATAATATTTTAGAAGGTAATGGTCATCGGCTCATCGCATTCCTATAACGGGTTATGGTCACACCACCCTTCCAAATAAACAATTTTTCTTGCATGATGTTCGATTAGCCTTTCAAATAATAAAGAACCTAATTTCTTTGCATAAATTTACATTTGATAATTCCACCTCTATTTAATTTGGCCCTTTTGGGTTTCATGTGAAAGAACTACACACAAAGAAGGTAATAATGAGATGCAATAGTATTGGGACCTCTATCCAGTGATCAATGTCGCTCAACCATCCACATGTCTTGCTACATTGCTCACAACTATCTCTCCATCTACATGGAACAATTGTGTATGCCATCCTAGAACTTCATCTTTATAGTTTCTTCGAAGCAATAATTAAATTTTTTTTGCAATAAAGAGCGTGCCTCTACTTTTTGCAATTTTTGTTAGTTGGGAAAACATACTATTTATTCGATTCAAATAATAATACATCTTGTGCTTTTGACATTATTCATTTGGAATTCTGGATATGTAACACCTCGACTTCTAAGCATCATTATTAGGTTAAATAATTACAAGGATTAGCCGCGGAATACCTAGCTTGCTTAGTTGGTGCGTCACTGTTGTACTTTCCCTTTGGGAAGGTACAAGGCAAACATTCGTTCATGAAACTAAACCTTTCATAATAGGTATAGTAAATCTAGAAACATATAGATAACTTAAGCATAACTAGAGTTTTGTAATTTAGTTTCCATAAGCTTAGATTTACATGAATATTATAGTCGCATAATTTAAATTAAATGACTCCTCACCATTGACACCATTCATCTTCCCAAATGTCCAGTACCGAGACTCAGTAACATACTACTCTAAAACCGTAAGTTCATTTCAATTCCTTTTAGTTGCAAATAGGAAAGAGGGAATATATTCAAACCATTTAAAAAAACATACACTTTGAATCAGGAATTTAAAAGTCATTTACACTGTCATTCATTAATACAATCTCCATTATCATATTTCAGTATTAGAAAACTTTCTTTGGTTACTTGGCAAGTACAACAGAAGGCATAGCCACCAAGGATATAAGTACCCCATCAGAAGGTATCATATAATGACATATATCATCGTTATAGAAGGAAAAGCCACTGAGGACATCATTCCCTATCAGATGGTAGCATATAATGCCAATAGTGATAGAAAGCAGAGCCACCGAGTATATTGTCCCCTATCAGATGTGGCATATAATGCCATTTTGCGGGTGCCATTGAGAACATTGTTCTCCATCAGAAGGTGCACGACGAACATAACATAGTATAGTCATTCACCTTCTTTAACTTGAATTTATCATGTCTAATTTCCTTTAAGTACTATTCAGAGCCATTACATAAACTCTATATCAAATCATACATAGAATTACACATAAATCATACTTCTTATAAACATCGTTTGCATAATGAAAGCAGTTCATATCTCGCACACCATAGCATAAATTTACATAACAGAATCATATAAAACATAGTTGGAAGGGGAGTACGAGTATTGGCAGTAGACGTTATGTAACATCCCGCACTTTCGAGCTCCTAGGTAAACACACTTAACATTCATAAATCTCAATTAACACTTTATAACCTCGAATTATATTCACTCAAAGCGGAAACATAATCTATAAAACGATCTTGGACCTGTGGGTCAGGGCCTACAACAATCATCTTCAAAACCAAATAACATATTAAATAATACCTTACTTGATTCTCAAAACACTATAATATATTATTCTCAAATAAGGATTTATACTCCTAAATATAACCTCTGAATAGTACATCTAATTATAATTTCATAACCAAACTCTTCCTTTTGATCCATTCCGAGCTTCCCACACGAACCTGCAATCACAGAAGAGAAATACAAAACAAACAAAAACTAAAATGAGCGAAAACTCAATGACTTTACTTCAGCTCGTCAAAACGATTTTGGTTTGTAAACATTTTTCATATAAGAGACTAACTTGGAAATTGTTCGGAAAATAATTCATTATTCAAAATATCGCCGGCATAGCTTACGCAACAGAAATCGCTAGCAAGTACAGGCAAAAACTTAACATAATATAACATAACACAATATTCGACCTTATATGGTCTTAACTCAAATCTGAGTCATTTCCCTCCACCTGTACCTTGCCCACTATTAATCTCAATTCATAAGCTAAGCCAGATAAAATAATTTCGAAATCATTTTCTTATTGTCATACTCAAATCATATATATTTCAAGAAACGCAAATATTTTCGAACAATTCGAATAACGCAACAAAATCATATTCCACAAATCCACACATGAAGATGCATCTATAACCATGACCATGACTATAAACAATATACGATATCAAAAACACAACACACACATGAGCATGTAAGTACGTTTTGATGAACACAAAAGTTACCTCGACTCAAGAACAACTATATACAACCTCCAAGAATCGAAAACTGGATCTCCATCTTGAACTCCATAAATTATGTCCATGATCATATCAATAAAACAAAATAAGAATCAAAATACACTCATACAC
>NC_079207.1:24965115-25007615 GCF_026745355.1 Beta vulgaris subsp. vulgaris | reverse complement strand
CACCTACTATTTCCAATTTTATTAAAAACTCCCACCACGTAACGATTTTTGTTAAATTTCGTTAACAAAACCGTTAAGTAGACCTCACATATGCATTTTATTATTAATTTACGCTGAAATTGAAGTCAATTTCATCAATTTAAGGGCAAAATCTCAACAATTTTGAAGCAAGTTTGGAACGAATTATAACTATTTGGAAAGACTTGCAACTATTTCAAGTTCAATTTTGTTAACAAAATGTATATGAGGGACCCACTAAACGGTTTTGTTAACGAAATTTAACAAAAATCTTTAAGTGGTGGGAGTTTTTAATAAAACTGAAAATGATAGGTGGAAATTTATAAAAAAAATTCATTAAGGTGGGAGTTTCTAAAAACATGAAAAGTCTAGGTGGTAATAAGATGCAATTTATCCTTAATAATAATAATTCGTTTACTAGAATGTTGAGTGAAACTATTATTGCTAATAAACACTTATTCAATTCAATTTATACATAGTTAGTAACAAACTAGAGTGATTGCTAACATAATACTCCCTCCGTTTCATTTTAATGGTCACACTTTGATATTTTATACTATTCACACATTTAACTTTGACCATCATTTGTGATTTATACACAGATGAAAATATAGTCACGTGGGATCTTGTTAGATTCATCATAAGATGTATTTTATTAATATGTACTTTTTCTAATTTTTACAAATACAAAATTAAAGATATATGTCCTCGAATTCTTGCATTGATATGCATGAAAAGTGTAAGTGTGTAGATTAAAATGAAACAGAAGAAGTACTTATTTACCTAAACATTATCATATTTAATACTTAAATAGTTGTCATATAAACTAGAGAGATATTTTACATGAAAATAACTAGATGAGTTAACATAAGACATTCATTCAAATGTGGGGTCTTACTAACATAATGAACAAATCAGCTTCATATTCTTTACATGATTAACCCAACCATATTTCTTAATATAAGTTTAGCTTTAATAGCTTAATTGAAACTAATACCAAACTTTTGGCCCAACAATAAGACTAATTTATAATGGGCGTATTTGGGCTTAAATAGAGCAGCAGGTGATAGCCTAGTGGTATTGGCATCACCTCCGATTCCAGAGGTCAAGGGATTTAGTCTCACCCCTTGTAAAGAGGGATCCCTAATTTCCCCCGTCTCTTGCAAGGGATTTCATCTTACCTTTAAAACAAAAATTAAATATTTGGGTAAACTAAAGTTAGAGTATTAAGAGGAGACAAGAGGTAATAAATATACCTCTACTCTATTGGAGCAGCGAAAACAGAGGTAGTGGGGGATCTCGGAGTTCCGGCGAGCGACATCGAGCATGGTAAGGCGGGGGTCTGGAGACGTTCATCGACCCTTGGGCTCTGGAATAGTAGCGAGACAGAGGAGGAACTAGTGTACGAGATAGAGAAGCAAAGATGGAGAGGCGAGTGAGATGAGAGAGAAATACTGAGCGTGAGAGAAGGCAACACATGCTGGATTAGCAGTGCGGTGGGTGGCGCTTAGAAGGTGCGTTGGTGGACGGAGGGTGGCAATGACAGAATGTGGTGCTGGGATGGTGCTGACGAGCATGTTGTAAATACGCCAAAAATACCTAAACTATCCAATAGGGTAAATATAGGGTCGAATCGACAAGAAAGTAAGGTTAATCAATTTTTGGGTTTTTTTTTTTGAAATATCAACAACAATCCTAAAATCTAAGAAAACTAGGAGATTGGAAAATCAAATTATCAAGCAAGTAAATAAGATAATCAACGGTAAAGAAAGTAGGGAATTAGTGGATTTACTAACATCTAATCCAAGAATCCAATCATCACAGTCAAGGAAAACAAATGAGAGATGACAAGGGAAAATCATGTACATGAAACTCTACTTACTCTCTCGAGTTAATTAGAGGAGCTTAATTAGTCACTCATGACCTTTTCTCATGGTATGAAAAACTAATCTAGAAAAATCAAGAAAAACATGATTAATTAAGGTTTCCTGAACTATAAAATACCTATTCTCATGGAGATCCTATTCTAGCAATCAAGTTTAGTCTAACCCTAACTTCATCTCTCGATCCTTCAATAAGGATTCCAAATCTACAAGTCAAGTGTTGATCAATCACCCAACGAACCAGATCAAACAAGTTTAATCAACAAGTTTAACTCCAAATGAAAACCCCCTAACTTAGATTTAATATCCAAAGAGTAAATGAAGGCTAATTCTCTTCTCCTAGTAAGGAACTAGTCACAAATCATGGAAAAATAACAAACCAAACCATAACCATGGAGAAAAGAGAAAAAAGGGGAATGTAATAACTAATAAAAATAATATCTAATCAAGCAAAGAATAAACTAAACAAGACTAAAGAAAGAGGAAATTAAATAAACAAGAAATTACCAACTTTTGAACTTGCATAAACCTAGAAATTGAGTTCCAAAGCTTCAAACCTCAACTTTCTCTCTCCTAGGGTTCCAACATTTGAATGCTAAACAAAAAATAAATCTCTCTCTAATTAAAATGTAAATTAGATTAACCTAAAATGAGAGAAGTTTCCCTTATATAATCCTAAAATAAACAAGTTTAATTATAAAAAAAACCTCATACAAAAAAAAAACAAAAGAAAGTTCTATGGAAAAAGCCAGCGACCCGGCGGGTAAACCGACCTGAGCGCTCAGGTGGGCCTGAACTGACCGGTTCACTTCATCAGTAAATCGCTTGCTCCAAGATATGAGCCGGGAGGGTCAAGGCAACCAGAGCCCTCGAGTTAGCTGACCCTGGCGGGTCAAGTCATCAGTTTTCGATTTTCGTGGCTACTTTGATTTAACCAAGGGGATCAGGTAAACTGACCCCTAAGGTCAGTTCTTGATCCTCTTCTTCTCCTTCTTTGAGCTTTCTTGACGCTTCTTTCTTTGATCCTTTGGCCTTGGGTTTGTGCAAATGCCCTCCAATCATGCTCCTATGCCGTGAAAACAAACCAAACACCCAAAAAAAGTGCACAAAAGAGAAATATTGCATAATTTAAAGGAAATATGCAAATTAGCCTAAACTAACCTAAAAACTACTATTAAATCAATTAAAGACTACTAAAAGGATATGAACCATACATCAAACCCCCAAGCTAGATCTTTGCTTGTTGCAAGCAAACTAGAAAAAAACACAAATAGGAGACTGAAAATTATTTAAAAACAAAATCAAGAAGAAAGAAGAAAGGAAAAAGAAGGAAAGAGAAAGAATCTACACTAACTCATTTTCGTAGGAGTCACAACTGGATTTAGCACATGCAACAAGCAATTTAAACCCCTAGATCGCTCTAAAGGGTGAGTGGGATCTCGTGAGGGTTTCCAAAGAGTTTTCAACCCACAACTCTAATAATCAACCATATATTTAACACTTTGAAGATTTATGCCCAAGTTAACTAGAAATGAAATGCTTCACAAGAAAAGGTAAAGAGCAACTTTGAAAAACTGTACTCATGGGTTATGCATAGAGAAAGAAGCTAATCAAGATTGCAATAGGATATTGTACACACATAATTGTGTCTCCCCATTTAAGGATCCGATGATGAAACATACCGTTGTCTTAATTGGTCCGACCCAAGGGGAGAGCAGTCCGAAGAACCATCCCGGAACTATTTCGAAAAAGTGTTAAAGTCCCTTTCTAAAACCCAATTAAGTATTCATGATAATCAATTATATTTAAGCCCAATCCTTTGAAATGCCCAATTAATTGTTTAATAATAATTAATTTTTTATTTAAATATAATAAATATTTTCAAAGATATTTTCATGATCAGATTTCATCCCGTAAATCAGATTTTCGAACTTAAAAGATTAAAGAAAATCTTTAAAACGCGTTTTATAAAAACGGGTGTCAAAACGTGTCAAAAGCAAGGTGGTCTGTTAAGCGCACCAACGTGCATCGCGTGCACAGCCTGCACCAATCGCCTAATTTTTTCACGTAAGCGTGCGCCTAACGCACAAGCTGCGCTAAGCGCACTACTCTGTGCGAGCCGCATCTTTTTCTCCCTTATCTTTTTTCAAAGCGCGTACCACGTGTACGCTTTCTACTTAGCATGTTGCGTCAGGCGTTCCAATCTGTGTCTGACACGTGGATTTGCGCTTGACATGTGGATTTGTGTTCTTCCGTTTTTTCTATAAATACACCTGATTTTCGTACAGATTCCATAACAGATTTTCACACTTTAACACTTAGAACTCTACGAATATATATATGAACCTCTCTATAAAACCTCCCTATAAAAGCTCATACTTTCAGACATTCAAACATATATTTCATTCAAATCTTTCAGGCTTCATGATTGCTCGTCAAGAAGGTTGTCAATCCCGCAGACTCAAGTCATGGTATAATCCTGCGGATACTTGAATAGATTCCTATTTTTATTTTGATCTTACTAGCTGTTTCTTTTTTGATGTAGGTCTTTAATATAAAATTGTTCGAATGTATATCCTAATCCTTCTTCCTTCTTTTTTTATTTATTTTTATATATTATTATATGCTTGCCTAATTATTCTATACATATTATATGTTTGCATGATTGTGATATGCATATTATATGTTTGCATGATTGTTCTATGAATGATTTAGTGTTTTTATCACCCACATGGTATTTTTGCTTATCAAAGACTTAAAGATATGTTCTAACATTAATGAGATTGATTTGGACACCCTGCTAGGTACCTTGTAAATTAATTGCATGATAACATATCACTAAAAAATAATCTTTTATGTGTTTCCTGAACCAAACTAGACTAATATTTTTTAGGGTGCATAAACATATTATGTGGTTATTTTTTTTGCATAAACATTGACATGAATCGATATATTGTAGAAGCCAACAATGGACAACATAGTTCCTGACTGTGTTGTACCCTCATCCCCGAACTCAATCTTTGGTTCATTTTGACCATCTATGGAGTCTAGACGGGGAATTCTACATTGGATAAGGCCCTGATTTGTCTTTACGGTTTTTCATATCCAATTAGGTTTATGAGTCTTCTTTTAAAGATTTGTTGGCGACTTCAAAAATAATTTTCAAGAAAACCTTTACAATGGGATAGTCAAATTAAGTACACACTCATCCCGTGTAGGCGAAATATAAATACGCCTACAATTTGGCGACTTCACCCGAGAGGATTTTAAAAAATTAAAATTTTAAATGAGTGAGTGAAGCTCGAGAAATACGATTCATACTCTTTTTATGCCTTAGAATGACATTACTATTTTCCATATGCATCGCTACTTGTTGACTTCTAAGGGAACACTATAAGAGGGGGGGTGAATTATAGTGTGACTAATATACGTTATTTTTGCGGAATTATAAAACAACGAAAGGAACAAGAGAAATACACAAGAGATTTTAGCGAGGAAAAACTTCCTAGGCCCAATAGGAAGAAACAACCTCGACCACAAGGGATTTTGACTCAATACTTTCCACTATAATAGGCCAAAACAACTCTGATTACAACCTATTACTTTTCTCTCGATTCTCAACTTAAGTTACTAAACTCAAGTTCCCAATGACAGTTCCCACAACTGACGTTCCTCTCAAACTTCACTCGAAGTTCCTTTCTCTTGCTTCACTCAAAGCTTCACACTTACAATGAAACTCACTCAAGTTTCTTCCCTTTCTCTTGCTTTACTCAAAGCTTTTCTCAATACAGGATTTCACTCAAAATCCCCTTACCCCAAAAACCAAGATTACAAACGATAAAAACAATAAGGGAATAAGTAGGAAATACGTAAGGAACACAAGAGTATATTGAAGGAATGACGGTACTGACTTTATCTTAGTTAAACCCAATTAAAACCGAAGTCAGACACACTATGGAAGGACTACTAAAGTTTTGACACTTTATGTAAAAATAACTTAAAGTCCGACACATTAAACTTTAGATTAAGCGCCTATTTATAACATAAGTAGTCATGAAATAACTTACCACTAATTAATCCACTAACTCCATGATATCCATAACTTAATTAATTAATTAGTTTTTATTTAACTTTACTTGAAAATTAAATAACCACGAACCCACTACTTAACTAATTAAGAGAAGCAGTAAAGTATAACGTGGTTTATACTATAACGTGGTTTGAAAATTAAATAACCACGAACCCACTACTTAACTAAATAAGAAAATACAACATAGGACGTTTTAGGTCTGTTTTTCAACCTGTGTTCCCAAACTATACCAACGTCTGTTCCCAACATAGGAACAGAAACTGACACAACCTTTTTACCATTTAGACTCATTAAACCTAGAAACTTAACTAAAGACTCTAAACCTTCATTCCAACTTTATAACTTAAGTTTCCTTACCTTTCCGGATCTTGTTCCCTTTTTACATTTAGGAACTTAAATACAAACTCATGCATTCTAAGCTTCCTGCATGTTAGGATAGTTGTTCCTTTGAATATCTTCACTTCAATCTTCAAGTCAAGCCTCTTCACTTCAACCTTGATTGTAGTATTCTCTTTATCCATAGGAACAATGCACCTCGCACATCTTTCATAACAAGCATTCTCAATGCTCTAGGCACAACCTTTTACAATGATTCTTGCACACATAAAACTCATAAACTTTGTTAGTTAAATTACTTTAGTTTGTCATCATCAAAACCATATTGGGTCAACAATTTCCCCCTTTTTGGTGATGACAAACCAAGGCAAAGTAATATAAAAACTAACATAAATAGAATATAATATTATAATGCAAGATTATATTAAGTAGAGAATAGATCATAGTAAGAATAATAAATAAGTTACTTTGCCATAATCTTCCCCCTTTTGACATCATCAAAAAGCGAATTACTTTTAAAGAATTCATGATCAATCTTTCTAACTTATAGTGACACCAACCACACATAAACATAAAATTAATGGTCAAACATGAGTTAAAAATTTCAATTAGCTCAAACATCAATCTAGTAATATTAGCCATCCTCATGCACATGATGATCAATTAGTCAAAGAAGCTAAAGCATGTTAAACATAAACCACCACTATTACCAAAGTGCAATTCATATAAAAGCAAACAAACGAAATGTCCAATAGAATTAAAAGAGAGGATCAAAGGCTCATTTTGTGAAGGAATGGTTGGTATAGGCTAAGTGGCAAAGATATATATATGTATGAATTGGTCACTTGTTCCTCCACCATTACCTTTCCTAAATTTCTACTTTTCTTGTGATTTGCCTTTGAAGCACACACACGTTCCTTTCAAATAACATGTAGTTCCTTACTTCTTTTTCAATATTTTGAATATAATTCTGCTGTCTGTTCCTTATTGTGAGATTCAAGGAAATAACTGATTCCTTTTGTTTACTTTAGATTTGATACTAAAGGAACACCTTGGGACTACTAGAACCCAATTTTTGACAGCTTTGTAGAAGTAGGAACGTGAACATTTTTGGAACTTTTTCTCTTCTATTACTCCCTCTCACACATCTCTCCTTTTATTCTTTTATATTTCTCTCATATTTTTTCGTCTCCCTCAAGCCTTTTCTTTTCTTTTCTTAGTTCCCCCTCAATTGTTGCATCATCATCAATATTCAAAGTGATAGTGGAGGAACACAAACCGAAAGATTTGGAATTATGATGAATTGGTTAAAAAGAAAAAGTATATATATAAATGTGAGATGAAAGTATTTTGGAGGAATTTTGAGATTTTGAAAAATATATGGTAGAATAAAAAATATGAGAATTTAGGGAATGATATAACTCATGTGAAAAAAATTGGACATTCATATGTAATGCGCTTGATTCATGTGGAATGTAAAACATATGAGTTCCTTAGATGAAAGGAACTACACTTTTTACTCCTTCTTCCTCTTGACTAACAATTAGCAATATGGACAATAAGGGGAATATTACAAAGACATCAGTGAGTCATCTTATCAATTTAACTCATGACTATGCATAAAACATAGAAGCAATTGTGGTGACACTCTTTCATATGGAAGATATTTCACAAAAACTTTACATAAAACGCTAGATGAATTTTTCATTTAGGGAAAGACAAGACAACTTAACTCATTTAACAAAATCACCTCTACTATTTTCATAAACCTTTTTAAGTGAGAGAAATAAAAAATCAATCAAAGAAGCGCAAGGAACAACGAGTGCCATATGTTGTTCCCCCTCACTAAGGCATCCATAAAGTCTAGCAATTAGAATTAGGAACCCAACTTTGTTTAGGTTCCATAGTATGACATATATTAGACTTTTTAACATGTAACTCAGTTTTAGACTTAACATCAAATTTGGCCATTAAACATAACTGAGAAGTTCCTTCATCTGAAAGTTCCTCTTCGGATTCAGACTCTTGTTCCCATGAGGGACACTCTTTAATATAGTGATCTAATCTACCACATTTGAAACAACCAGATTCATATTTGGACGTACAAGACTTTTTACCTTTGGTTTTGCTCGATTTGAGATGTTTGTACATCTTCTTGAATTTTCGAACAAGTTTCACAGTTTCTTCAGCATCAAAATCTGCGTCCTCTTCTTCCTCTTCATAGGCCTTTAGAGCAAGTGCCCTATTTGTAGAAATTTCACCATATTGAGTTCCTAACTGAAGTTCATGGGTCAACAATGAACCTACTAGCTGCTCTAGATTGAACTTGCTGAAATCTTTCGTTTCTTGGAGAGCAGTTACTTTGGCCATCCACTTCTCCTTTGGTAAGCTCCTTAAAATTTTGTGAACCTGTTCCTCAGACGAAATATACTTTCCAAGAGAATCCAACTCGTTAATAATGTTAGAAAATCGATTAAACATATTACGAATTGTCTCATATGGTTTCATTGAAAAGAGCTCATATTTACTCATTAGAAGATCAATCTTAGACCTTTTTACCTCATTTGTTCCTTCGTGAGTGACTACAAGTAAATCCCATATTTGTTTAGCAGTTTTGCACCCCATGACATGATTGTATTCATGAGGTCCAAGACCACAATACAATAGTTGAATAGCTTGAGCATTCATTTCTAACTTCTTATAGTCAAAAGCATCAAAATCACATATAGGTTTAGGAACTACCTCGTTTTTCTCGTTTTTGGTTGTGACTTTGAAATCGCCAACCTCTATGACTTTCCATACCTGATAATTTTGTGCTTTGATGAAGATCTCCATTCTGTTCTTCCAGTAGGTGAAGAATTTCCCGTTGAACATTGGAGGTCGTAAGGTTGAATAACCTTCTTCGAGCTTATCAGTAAGTAGTGTTCCCATCGGGATCTTTTCTCAATAGGGTTTCCTATGTTTTTGAGTTCCCGCTCTGATACCAATTGTTGACTTCTAAGGGAACACTATAAGAGGGGGGTGAATTATAGTGTGACTAATATACGTTATTTTTGCGGAATTATAAAACAACGAAAGGAACAAGAGAAATACACAAGAGATTTTAGCGAGGAAAAACTTCCTAGGCCCAATAGGAAGAAACAACCTCGACCACAAGGGATTTTGACTGAATACTTTCCACTAAACAACTCTGATTACAACCTATTACTTTTCTCTCGATTCTCAACTTAAGTTACTAAACTCAAGTTCCCAACGACAGTTCCCACAACTGACGTTCCTCTCAAACTTCACTCGAAGTTCCTTTCTCTTTCTCTTTCTCTTGCTTTCACTCAAAGCTTCTCACACTTACAATGAAACTCACTCAAGTTTCTTCCCTTTCTCTTGCTTTACTCAAAGCTTTTCTCAATACAGGATTTCACTCAAAATCCCCTTACCCCAAAAACCAAGATTACAAACGATAAAAACAATAAGGAATAAGTAGGAAATACGTAAGGAACACAAGAGTATATTGAAGGAATGACGGTACTGACTTTATCTTAGTTAAACCCAATTAAAACCGAAGTCAGACACACTATGGAAGGACTACTAAAGTTTGACACTTTATGTAAAATAACTTAAAGTCCGACACATTAAACTTTAGATTAAGCGCCTATTTATAACATAAGTAGTCATGAAATAACTTACCACTAATTAATCCACTAACCCATGATATCCATAACTTAATTAATTAATTAGTTTTTATTTAACTTTACTTGAGAATTAAATAACCACTAACCCACTACTTAACTTAATGAGAGAAGCAGTAAAGTATAACGTGGTTTATAAAACTTGAAGCCTAATTAAACTAATTAAAATAAATTAAGGCTTTAATAAAATAATATAGCCCATTACTCCACAAACAGTAAACGTACGTGCTTAAACGTGATATTAGTTTGCTTGGGGAGTAATTAAACCATATAAATTAATTAATACTTGGGAAATAATAAACAAGCCCACTAAACCCACTAAAACGTTTAACAGTAAACATTACGTGGTTTTAGAACTTGGGATAATTAAACTATTTAAAAATAAATGATTTAAGAAAAAATATCTTTTTAAAATATTTAAATAAAAACCGAAAATCAATAATTTTATTTAAAAAGAAAATCTTTTCAAAAGATAAGATTTTACTTAGAATAAAAAGATAAGATTTTAAAATAAGATATTATCTTTTAAAACAGAAAATCATTTTAAAATCTTTTCCTAACAAACTCCTAACTAATCCCTAAATTAGTGGATCTAGTCAAACTAAGCTAGGACTCCAAATAAATCAGTTAAGCCTTCATATATGTTAGGCGCACAACATAGGACGTTTTAGGTCTGTTCCCAACCTGTGTTCCCAAACTGTACCAACGTCTGTTCCCAACATAGGAACAGGAAAACTGACACAAACCTTTTTACCATTTAGACTCATTAAACCTAGAACTTAACTAGAGACTCTAAACCTCATTCCAACTTTATAACTCAAGTTTCCTTACCTTTCCGGATCTTGTTCCCTTTTTACATTTAGGAACTTAAATACAAACTCATGCATTCTAAGCTTCCTTCATGTTAGGATAGTTGTTCCTTTGAATATCTTCACTTCAATCTTCAAGTCAAGCCTCTTCACTTCAACCTTGATTGTAGTATTCTCTTTATCCATAGGAACAATGCACCTCGCACACTTTCATAACAAGCATTCTCAATGCTATAGGCACAACCTTTTACAATGATTCTTGCACACATAAAACTCATAAACTTTGTTAGTTAAATTACTTTAGTTTGTCATCATCAAAACCATATTGGGTCAACACTACTGTTTAAGCCACCATAAGGACAATCTACCTTGCCTCCTTAACAATGTTCTAGGTGTGTGGTCACTCCCGAGGTGTTTTCGCTTTGTCCTTCCGAAAAGCTTCTTGAGCGATAGTGTTGGACCTTAGTCATAAGCAAACCTACCCAACCATGGCATTGTTCTCTTGTTACTGACTTGAGAAATGGAGTGCGTCTTACACGTAGCCACCTCTTTATGTAGAGGTACGAAGCGTGGGATCAATCTCTTAGTCATGGATCCTTTCAGACTTAATCTAAACCTGACCATAGTTTCATACATAGAACTAGACTTTAGGTTGGAACTTTTGCATCCATATTATATGACATTTGCCCGTGATTGTAATTTTTGCTTGTTATTATATTGTCAAATTGTCATTATTATGTGTCGTTCCTAAAATCGCGTCTTAAAACAAACAAAAGTTCATGAATTAGCCAAAACGTAGATCCCCAAAAAACATGTTGGCGGAGTAGTGCGCCAAGAGCGTTGACGCACCACTCCCACGTCGACACACGACTGTGCGCCGTGCACAGCGATGCTGCGTGGCACGCAGTTTGTGCATTGCATGCTTTTCTTTGATTTATTCATTAGAGTTGTCGGTCCTATGTTCGGTCTATTTACATTCGTGTAAAGCATTTTCATATTAAGGGTTTCACCTAATTTAAATAATAAAAATCAATCTTTTCATGCACGGTCGAGTCTATCCTAAAGGAAAAAAGTGCAAGTAGAAAACTGGTCATGGTAGAGTTAGATTCATCATGCATGTCTACCTTCTCCCTCTTATTCAACTAACCTTACCGATCAATCTTATCTTACTATATTCAATCAATTTTAAAAAACTTACAATTTTCAAAAATCAATCCTACACCCTCTCCTATCCTACCTTTTTCAAAAGGCATTTACTAATCATCATCATACACGCCATTTACAAAAATATTTTCAAAATCTATCCATCATATTTTCTTAACAAAAGATAAAGGGCGTGTACGGCACAAGCTTTTTAATAAGTAGCTTTTAGTGTCTTGACTAGGTCAAAACACCAATTAGAAAAAAGAAGAGTGTTTGGCAAGGTAGTGGTGTAAGTAGCTTTTAGTGGTACAAGTAGTGTTTTAGTATTGTTTGTCAAAAGGTACAATTTGTAGCTTTTGGGTAGCTTTTAGTGGTGTATAAATTATATGTTAAAGTTTTATTTGAATTTTTAACTAGTTATTCTTAAACAGCTACTTTGACAGCTTCTTTTACCGAACATCAATATTTTACACCGCTACTTGGACAGCTAACAGCTACACACCAACCACTAACAGCTACCACCACAACTAACAGCTACTCTCACAGCTAAAAGCTACCACCACAGCTACTGTTGTCGAACACGCCCAAAAACAAGGGGTTCCTTTTCAAAAAAGAATTTCAAAAATTCTAAGCCAGTCCAAACACCTTCATACAATCTAAACAACTACATTCAATCCACTTGCATTCATTCTAGGCCCATATGCATTAGACTCTTTTGCATTCATTCTAGGCCCATATGCATTAGAGTCCCTTTTGCATTCATCCTAGGCCTATCTAATTTGAGTCCATACATTCACTAGCATTAGAGTCGATCTTCGGCACATATAAGTCTAGTTCATGTCGAAATCTAGGTCCATTTGCATCTTTATGTGAAGTCTAGTCCAAGTCTATTCATAGACCATTCCAATCTAAGTGTGAGATTAGTCCAATTCAAATATTAGGTCCATTTAGGCCTAGTTCATATCCTATGTCTAGTTTGCATTATATGTAAACCCTAGTCATTATTCGAACTATAAAAGCAAGTCTTGGACTATAAAATTTCTCTAGGTCCAGTTTGCATTATATGTAAACCCTAGTCAATCTTTGGACTATAAAAGTTGAGTCTTAGGACTATAAAATTTCCCTAGTCTAGTTTGCATTATATGTAAACACTAGTCAGTCTTCGGACTATAAAATTTCCATAGGTCTAGTTTTATAAGTAAACCCTAGCCAGTCTTTGGACTATAAAATTTCTCTAGGTCTAGTTTGCGTTATATGTAAACTCTAGCCAATTTTGGGACTATAAAATTTTCCTAAGTCTAGTTTGCATTATATGCAAACCCTAGTTAGTCTCGGACTATAAAAGTCAGTCTCTTATAAAATTTCCCTAGGTCTAAATAACATTATATGTGAACCCTAGTAAGTCTTGGAACTATAAAAGTTGATTCTTAGGACTATCAAATTTCCCTAGATCTATTTTGCATTATATGTAAACCTTAGTCAGTCTTTGGACTATAAAATTCAAGTCTTTGGAGTATAAAAGTTCATCTCCTATGTCTACCTCCCTTTATGTCACTACAAAAATAAATCGATTTAGCAACAATTAAAAATTGGTGTTATTCATGAGAAATTTGTTGCTGACTTGCGTTAAAATAATTGTTGCTAAAAGGATTGTTTCCATATGATTTTAGCTACAAAATCTGAAATATTTTCGTTGCCACATAGCATTAACTAAAAATTGTTGCCATGTTGGTTACTATATTTGGCGCATTTGTTGCCAATTCTAGTAACGAGTTATAAATGATTATTGCTAATATCGCAACAAATCATTCATATTTTGTTGCTAAAAATTAGCAATAAATATTAACATAGGTTGCCAAAATAGAAACAAACTTTTGATTATTATAAAGTTACACTTCGACTAATGCACTCTTCATAGTTTGATAATTTGACAAACACGTTTATGAAAACGCATAAAGAAGAGAGAGTAAGTCCACTTACAATTCTGAATGATATTTGGATACTGATACTAATAGAAATTGATAATAGTGTATACAACTTTTTTCATATAAGGTGGTGGTTTGACTAATCTTTCTTCAACGCGGGACACATTTTAAGGAAAAATCTTATGTTATTTCAGCAACAAATAATAAAATATATTGTTTCCAACGAAAACAAATCAAATATATATTTCCCTATTTGTTTCTAAATGAGAACAAAATTGAAAATAAGATGTCATCTATCAAAAAATTAATTATTTCTAATGTCAACGAATGAAATATTGGTTGTCGCAATTTGTTTCTAAATGGTAACAAATTGAAAATATGATGCCATATATAGTAACAATAGTTAAATTAATTGTTCCTATTGTCAACATACCCAAAGTTTGTTGTCGTAATTTGTTGCTAAATGACAACGAATTGCAAAAAATGATGCCTCCTAGCAACAAAAATTAAAATTAATTATTTCTAATGATACAAACCAAATATTTGTCGTGTAGTTTGTTATTAAAATGGCAACAAATCGAAAATATGATGTTATCTAACAACAAATAGTAAAATAACTAGTTTCCAATAGAAACAAATCAAAAATATGTTGCTTTTATTTCTGAAAAATCAGAGTAAATAATGTCACTATAAAAGGCAACAAAAAAAATAATATATATTGCTATCCATCAACAACTCAAAATTTCGTTGTCATAATTTGTTTCTAATGCTCCAATTTTGTAGTGTTTGTCTACCCTACTTTGAGTATAGTCTGCTTATTGTAAGTGCAAAGTCTAGTACTCACCAAAGTCCACTCATTTAGCCTGCTTGCATAGTATAGTCCAATCCACGTCTACATTTGCATATAGTTAGGCCCATGTATCCATCATGGTCAAGCCCATATTAGTCCAAAGCCATACCCATTTCTAATCATTTATCTTTTTCGTTCGCCCATTTTCCCGTTCCCATTTCATATTTCCATTTATCATTTCCAAAACATTATTTCTTAAAATTCACAAGGTCTATCCGATTTTTGTTCAGGACAGGTCGTGATATTATAACTTGGGAACGTCCAACAGAGAGGCAACAAGGTCAGCCTACTCCCAGACTCGTCAAGCGCATCCTAACCTTTTTAGACGAATCCCCCGACTCTTATGAATCATCATTTGAAATGGAGGACACTAATGAACAACTATGTGCCATCATGGCTCAACTTCAACTAATGAATTCTCGTCTTGAGGAACAGGTCAAAGAGATCAAGGCACCAATAAAGAAACTAACTGATGAAGACGAACAAGGCGAGTTTCCACCACCACCACCTCCAATCAAGTCCAAGACGGATTTGAGGTTTGAAAAATTCGAGCAATTGAACCAGTCAAATCCTGCACTCGAGAATCAGGCTCATGGCCATGACATCATTAATCCTGAACTGAGAGAAAAGCTCCACAAAAAGATGGTGACCTCCCAAAATTGAAGGGATCGAAGACCCATATAATCACTTGAGAACCTTTTCCATCTCTATGGCCTTCAACGGCATGAGCAAGGACCTGTTTGCTTATGTTTTCCTCTTGACCTTAGATGAATAAAACTAAGCTAAATGACTGGGATTACATAAGAGAAGAGTGTAATGCCCCGACTTCTAAGCATCACTATTAGGTTAATAAATTACAAAGATTAGCAGCGTAAGACCTTCCTAGCTTAGTCGGTGCGTCAATGTCGTACTCTCCGTCCGGAAAAGTACAAGGCAACATTCTTTCACATAACTAAACCTCTATAACAGTTATAGTAATTCTAGAAATATATATAGATAGCTTAGGCATAGCTAATGTTTTGTAATTTAGTGATCATAAACTTGGATTACATAACCGTCATAGTTGGATGAATTAAAGTGATTTAATTCTTACCACTATGTCATCCCATCTTCGTATGCATACTGGTCAAAAACAGAAAAACAAAACGTCATGAGCCAAGGCTCAGTAACATACTACTTTAACAACGTAAATTCATTTCAATTAATTTTATTTGCAAACAGGGAGAAGAGAATATAGTAAAATCATTTCATAAACATATACTTCGAATCATGAATTTAAAAGTTATTTCCATTAATATAATCTCCATTATTACATTTCATTATCTAGAAAACTTCCTTTGGTTACTTGGCAAGTACAAAAAAAGGCATAGCCACCGAGGACATAAGTCCCCCATCAGAAGGTGGCATATGATGCCATATATCATAACAGAAGGCAAAGCCACCGAGGATACTCATCCCCCATCAGAAGGTGGCATATAATGCCAGAAGTCACATAAAGTAAAGCCAACGAGGATATGCATCCCCCATCAGAAGGTGGCATATAATGTCATAGATCATAACAGAAGGCAAAGCCACCGAGGATATTCATCCCCCATCAAAAGGTTGCATATAATGCCAGACAAAGCCATCGAGGACATTGTCCCCCATCAGAAGGTGACATATAATGCCATAATGTAGGTACCACCGAGGACATTGTCCCCCATCAGAAGGTGGCATATAATGCCAGCTAAAGCCACCGAGGACATTGTCCCCCAATTTAAAGGTGGCATATAATGCCATAATGTGGGTACCACCAAGGACGTTGCCCCCCATCAGAAGGTGGCGTTGCCGCCAGATAACAGAATGACATGTGAACGGCCTAGAGAACATAGTATTGCATTCACCATCTTTCACTTTCGTTTATCATGTTTCGTTTCGTTTGAGTGATTTTCAGAAATCATAATAAAGTCATTGCATAACGTCATTAAATCATTTGCATAGCCAAACATTTTATATCCCGTACACCATATAAAACATAGGATAAACATTATATAAAAAGCACCATAAAACGTACTTGAAAAGGGAGTGCGGGTGTTAGTAGTAGACGTTACCTGGAATCCTGCTTAACAACCTTGATCGTAGGGGAGGCTTGTAATATCTCTTCCTTTTTAATCTAATAATCAATTCTGGAATTAATAAAAGACTTCTAAATATTTTATTCTGAATTCTGAGTTTATTGATCCATTTCCATCATGTATACATTTTAGAAGGTATTTAGGCATTCTCTCTACTTAACAGCCTATCGTCTAAGTTATAATTCATTATTTGTGATTATAGACGACGTCTTACTATAACCATTTCGCATTTTTTAATTTTAAAACATTATAATTTTGTTAACCTTTAATTCAGAACTTCATTCTATTAGTCATAGGGTCCCTTTGATTTATGAATCGGGCTTATAAATATGAAATATGCTATCATATATATCGTATAGATAATCTTTATTTAACCATTTATTAGTCATAGGTAACGTACTTTCAAGAGTTATAGTGAGTTAAATTATGTTTGTGTTATTAACTAAATTAGAACATGAACATAATTTACTAACCATCTCAAATTGTCCATTCATTTATTAATTTAGTAAAGTCATCCCAAAACACTAAGCCCAAATAGTCCATTCATTTACTAATTTAATTAAATCAACCCAAATAATTTATCAAAGTATTAAACTCTAAAGCCCAACAAAATATGAATTAAGCATATAAAGGGAAGAGGTATGTTTTAACATACCTCTACTTCAACTAGTGAAGCACGACCGATAGGGCTGCCACGAAGGAGGTCGAAGCTTCAACGACTGACGGTGGCAGAACGTAAGGTGGCGTCGATGAGTGGTGCACCGGGAAGGATTCTGGCGAGATTACAGCAGAGGACAGAGATAGGAAAAGAGCTGGGCGAAAAGGAGGAGAAGCTGCGAGAGAGAGAAAGAAGTGCGGCTGGGTTTGGCGGTGCGGTGGTCGAATTCGATAGATGAGTGGCGCGTGTTGGTGGCGGCGCTGGGTGGCGGTGGTAGTGTCAGAAGGTGTTGTTGCGGTGGTGAAAACAAAGGAGTGAGAGAGAGAGAGAGAGAGAGAAGGGTTGTGCGAAAACAGGAGAGTTTGAGGGGTGGTTTGGGTGGCATTTTCCAGCAGAATTGGGGACAATTTTCGACGAGGTATTCTAGGGAAGTAGTGAATGATGAGTGGATGGTTTGAGGGAATAAACATGGCTATTTATAGTCATAAGCTCCAATTGGTGCTCAATTGTGTTGATTTAATTGATGAAAAAAATGGATTATTGGGTAATTTGGTTTGAGTATGGAATTTTTAATTGAAAATGATCGAGTTTTTATGTGCAAGAAAATTCATCTTGAGTTAGAAATCTATGGGTGATTTTTTTTTTTTGTGAAGAAAACCGAGATGGAGGAGGAAATTTAATAGTTACTGTTTCTCTAATTTGTTATTTATTTTTATTTTATTTTTCTTTTATTTTTTTCACTAATCTTTATTTCTTTTTCCTTTTCTTTTCCTTTTTTATTAACATTATCATTTTGACCCATCTTTCATTAGAAGTACTTTGTAAAGTTCAAGTAATTATTTTGTTTATATTAATATTTAAACTCACTTATACTCACATACTTAATTAAAGGAAAATTTAACCACTAATTATGATTATATAGTTTAGCCAAGCGTAAATTTTTGAGATATTACAAAGAGTTCCACAAACGATATATATACAATATTCTGCTTCCCATTAGCATTCATGAGTTGGGTTAACTAAAAAAAACTCCAACGAAGAATTCATCACCTTCCTTAAAAAATGGAGCGATAAAGCTGCACAAATGACTATATGCTAACTGAAGAGGATCAAGTCCGACTGGTGATTCGTAACTTGCAACCCAAGCATGGGGAACACATTAAATTCCAGCCCGTAAAGTCTTTCACGAAACTCTTAAAGGTAGGCCTACTAATCGAAGAAGAGGTCCAAGCCTCAAAAAGTAAGGGTTACAACAACAAATTTTCGAAGAAGAGTAACAACAACAATCCTTCCAGCTCCAAAAGTAATGATGTCAATGCCCTAACTACTGAAAATAGAGGTTATCAAAAGCCTCAAAGAACCTTTACCCCATTGGGCATGACTTTAGAAGAATCTTTCAATAGGCTTCATAAAAAAGGAGTAATGCAGCCTATCGGTCCTACCCAGACCTTACACCTGAAAATAGGCACAAGAAGTGGAACCCTAATTCCTATTGCAAGTACCACCAAGGGAATGGACATTTAACATTTGTGTAATTGGGACTTAAGGAATACTATCCAGGACATGGTTGATAGTGACATACTTCTAATTCCCCAGCAGCAAAACTCAACAACAACAACAACAGCTTGGGCATCGTATCAACAGTGCAAGAGAATTATTCCTTTTAGCGTTGGTTTTCTAGGTTGAGTTGAAGAGTCCCTATCCTAGCTCCTACATTTTCTTTCCTGTCGAGTCTATGTCATATAGGACTTTATTTCTAATAAACCTTGTACTAATATTTCTAATTAATAAAATAATTGCATTTTCATTGGCCTTCCATCATTTTATTTATGATTCTAATTCAATGATGAAACTTAAATCACCTTCTGAGATTGACTAATAATAATAAAAAGAAGGAAAAATTGATTCTAACAATCCAACCTTTGGGCCGTTTGCTCAAAATAATCCAACCTTTTGATTATTATTTAATAATCCAACCTTTTATCCCAATCCGCTCATAATGCACCGTGACCTGTTGAAACAGGTTGATGGCCAGAAGAATGGGTTAATTGCACACGTGTCTTCCTCTAATTCGTTGTGATTTAATTAAATATTTTTTTACTACCCCTCCCTCCCCTTCTCCACCCACTGCCACCAACCCCATCCCCACCCTTTCCCTCCCTCCCCTTCCCCACCCACTGCCACCCCCTCTCTCCCTTTGCCCACCCACTGCCACCAAAACCCCCATCCTCACCCCCTTCGCTCCCTCCCTCCCCTTGCCCACCCACTGCCACCCCCTCCCTCTCCCCACCCACTGCCACAACCTCCTCATCCTCACCCCCTTCCCACTCTCCCCTCAAACCACGAGCTGTCTCTAGGCTTTACTGTCCATACCCACCTCCGGTCACTGCGCCGCCCAATACAACAGCAGCACTATCGGCACACGACCACTACTACGTCTCCGGCCTCCACTATCTTCACCGTATCGACGCCCCACCAGCCCCATCTGCGCACGCCACCACCCCTCCCATCCCCTGTATTCCAGCGACATCTGTTGCCTCTCAATCAACCCCAAATGTCACCCCCTCCTCTGTCATCTTACTGCGTCTGCAACCACTCGCCGACGCATATACCAACCAGCTTCACCGCCATCACAACCTGCCCAACACAATGCCATTTTCCCGTCTTCTTAACGAGTAGGGGTTGTTCGCAAAGGGGTGGGGGTAGGGCAGGGACTGGGTGTGGGGCAGGTATCGTGAGCAAGGAGTGGGGGTAGGGTGGGCATCGTGAGAAGGGGGTGGGGGTGGGGTGGGTCTTCATGACTGGTGAGGCAGGGGAGGGAGGGAGGGAGGATGGGAGATTAAAGGGGAAAATCAAAAAAAAAATTACCATTCCAACATACAAGTTACCGGTCTCATGGTGCATTATGAGCGAATTGGGATAAAGGTTAGATTATTAAATAATAATCAAAAGGTTGGATTATTTTGAGCGAACGGCCCAAAGGTTGGATTATTAGAATCAATTTTTCCTAAAAAGAAAAAGAGATTTGGTAAAAAATAATAATAAAGAAAAATGCAAAATGACATACTTTGGATCAGGAGTTATTCCCCTCTCCCTCTATCACCCATAAACCATCACTATTCACATAACCTTTCAAAATCAAAGTTCCAGAAACAACCTTCATACCTTCCACTATCCTAAACCAATAGTTTGTGTGCAAGCCTTACTACATAAACAAAAAATTCAATGCTAGGCAAAAATAAAAAGTGAAAAAATTCAAAGTGCGGAAAAAGCAAAAGCAAAAGAAAATGCATAGGGTAAAAAAGAAAAAAATGCAATAAAAGAAGAAGCCAAAGAAAAATAAATAAAAAGTCAAGCTAGGGGCCTTGCCCACAAGTGCTACCCGTCATTTCAAAATCTTTCAATCCATCAAAACCTTAATCTATAATTCAAATCCATAAATCCATACTTTATTCCAACCAATTAAAGCTTTATCAATAAAGCTCAAGCCTTAAACCTTTCAACCATTCATATTCAACCCTAACTCCTTTTTCAAGGTATGTCCAAGCCTACTAAGTTGAAAACCCAAAAGGACGGCCTAGGCAAAAGTTAGAGCACAAAAAAAATAATAACAAAAGCAATTCAATCAGTTTTGGAACTACGAATGGTCTGATTTCGCAAGGATGTAGGGATCCTTAACTCGAGGTAAGATGCGCTTCAATAAAACAAATTAGTCATGGCCTAATGATTTGACTGTCTAGATTTCAGAAGCATACTTCTTTCTAGATTTCTATATAGACCTGAGTTTGAACTTAGCCTCGTTAAAGCCTTTTACCACCTATATTCATTTAAGTCACAAAATTTAAACTTTTTATTTTTCAATCCATGCTCTCCTTTTCCCAGAAGGATTCTCACACAATTCCATGGTTTGTGGTGATATTTGAATTTGCCTGTATCAACTTCCCAAATAATAATCCCCAGTGACAACTTTCAACGTTCGAGACAGATCAACTACATTACAATATCAGATCAACGTACATGTCAAATTCAAGGCAAGCTCACCCAAAGTAGAGGCTTTCCTATACGTGGTGGTTCCTCCAAATTAAGTCAAACTCCCGAAAAGTTGTAATCTGCGGACCTCATTTACATACCTCGATTATTTACTAACAACGGTTTTCGAAAATCTACTTCCTATCATTCCATCTTTCTACATATCGAGATCACCTAGCCTTGTAAAACCCTGACCTTGCATTGCATACATCCTAGTTTTGCATAACCCTTACCTTGCATGATGTGTCATCCTTTAGCTTTGCATAATCTTAATCCTTGCATAGCATCTAGTGCATCCTTGGAGGGTCTAAGTGTGCATTATTGCATCATTATGTGATTTGTCTGAGTTGTTTGCACCTATCTGCTAACATCGTCTTCTATAGTTAATCATATTGCTTGTAATTATTGTCATGCATACTAACTTTGTTTTATAGTGACTGACGTATATAGATCAATTCTAAACTGCATAGGGTTTAAAATCATTAAGTTCTCCGTCCCGACACTCTATACTTCGACTTCGGTTTCCTGAACCTTAGTCACAGTGGAGGCTTCTGTAGAAACATAACCGTGTCTCCCCATTTAAGGATCCGATGATGAGCGAAACATACCGTGTCTTAATGGATCCAACCCAAGTGGAGAGTAGATCGAAGAGTCATCCCAAAACTATTTCAAAAAAGTGTTAAAGTCATGTTTCAAAGCCTAATTAATTATTCATGATAATTAACTATATTTTGAACCCAATTTTTTGAAAATCTCAATTAATTGTTTAATAATAATTAATTATTTTACTTACATAAAATAAAAAATTTCAAAGATATTTGCATGATCATATTTTATCCCGTAAAATTAGATAACTGGACTTAAAAGATAAAAGAAAATCTTTAAAACGCTTTTTCTAAAAAAAAGGGAGACAAAACGTGTCAAAAGCAAAGTGGTTTGTTGAGCGCACCAACATGTGTCAAGCGCACATCGTGCATCAAGCGCATAATTTTGCCACGAAAGGTTGCGCCTAACGCACAGGCTGCGACAAGCGCACAAAATTGACGCGTAAACTCATGTGTCATATAGAGTCCTGCACCAAGTGCACTTCTATGTGTGAGATGCATCTTTTTCTCTCTTATCTTTTCAAAGCGCGTACCACGTGTACGCTACTAAGCATGTCGCTTCAGGCGCACCTATTTGCTCCTAACACATGGATCTGCACGTGATACATCAACCTATGCCTGGAGCAGCTGGCGCGTGAAGCGCAGTTCCGATTTTCCTATAAATACACCTAATTTTCGTACAAATTTCAGAACAAAGTTTCACACTTAAACACGTTGAAATCTATAAATACATTTACGAACCTCCCTACAAAACTCCCCTACAAAAACTCATACTTTCAGACATACAAACACATATTTTCATTCAAAACTCCAGACATTCATATTTTTAACCTTCACGATTGCTCGTCCCGAAGGTTTTCAATCTTGCAGACCCAAGCCACGGTGTAGTACACAAGGTCCTTGAATAAATTCCTATTTTTATATTGAAACTACTAACTGTTTCTTTTTTGATGTAGATCTATAATATAAGATCGTTCTACTGTATATTCTAATCCTTCCTTCTTTTAAAAATATTTTAAAATATTTTTATATGCTTGCTTGATTATTCTATGCATATTATATGTTTGCATGATATTATTGTTTTTATCACCCACATGTTATTTTTGCTAATCAAAGAGTTAAAGAACTATTCTAACATTAATCGGATTAATTTGGACAACCTTCTAGGTACCTTGTAAATTGATTGCTTAATAACATATCACTAAAAAATAGTCTTTTGTATGTTTCTTGAACCAACCTAGACTAATATTTTTTAGGGTGTATGAAAATATTATATGGCTATTTTTTTCATAAACATTGACATGAATTGATATATAGTGGAGGCCAGCAATGGACAAAATTGTAACAGCCCGAAAAAAAATTTAACTTTAAAAAAAAAAAAAAACACAAAACATCTCGATCATTCTCCATGTGCATACCAATAATATCATATGTGCATATTCGTAATGTTATTATAATTAAATTTTCTTATGATCACTGAAGGACAAGTGAAAGTGTTCAATTACCTATGGTAAAGGGGTAATAAATTGTTCCTAGGAGGACGGAAGGAGTAAAATAAACTATAGAAAAAAAAATGAAACCAAGTTCTATCTTAGATTTGAGAATTTGGAAGTAACATCATTTTAGGGCCATGAATAAAGGAAGGAAACTCTAAAAAAAATGTAATATGCCCTACTATGTGTGGGCTACTAGTGTACATCTTTTGGTTGGGATAGGAAAGGGTTTTTAGGGCCCCAAACACATGATTAAGTGAGTTAGGAGCTGCTGGACAGCAACCCATAAAATGGAGGATATCTCATTAAGCTTATGAGGAAAGAGAAGATTGGGATTCCCAACGGGTAGGAGACAACCCTAGGTTGACACCCCAACTTCCAAAGCCCTAAATTAGATTGAAATAACTTGCCCACTTCCTCTTTTCCCCACTGCATGCACCCGCCAGAAATAGAGGTGCAATTCCTCTTTCTTTTTCTCCTCTTCGTCCCTTATGAGCATTTCTTTGGAAAAAAAATTTCATCAAAGGATCCTAATCTAGTAATTGATTGAAATTTTGCAGAAAAAGGAGTCTAGGAGTAAAGATCTTTGTAGGAGAATAAGAAGATTTTGAAGAATCATCCTCATACAAGGTAAGAAAAGTTTAAAGGAAGTAGAAGAACATATTTAAAGTTGGATGTAAGCTTAGCTCATGAAATAATGGCATGCATTGATAAAACTATGTAGGAACTTGGAGTTTAAAGTCTTTGGAGGTAAAAGGAGCTTAGGAAAACGAATTGAGTGATAGATCAAGGAGATTAAGGTACATAAGAACACCCTCTTTATTTACTCTCTTTAGCTTTGGTGAAATTTTGATGTGTGGTAGTTCAATTATGTTTTTTTTTTATCAAATTGATGAAAATAGTTCATGCATGTTAAATTTTGAGTTAAGATTTCACTTGCATGTGATTGATTTTGAGTTATAAATACTCTTGATGTTCATCCATGAAAGAGGAGAATTAAGGAAGTCACTCTATTATAATGGAAATGAGTTTTGATAAAAGTATGTATTATTATGCAAATATGTGGATAAATAAAAGTATATATATTATTCTTTTAGGTGATAACTTTCTTTTACAGATTTAGAATTCTTTTCTCTTCACTCATAATTTAAAATAAAAGTTCTCTTTAAAGGAAATTTTTAGGATTTTAATAAAGTGTTGAGTATTGTTTTCGGATTTCATGTGACCTGCTACTGTAAATCGAAGTTTTGACCCCCGAAACGTGGTTTTTAGCCTTTTTCTATTTCACGAGAAAATGTTCGTAACGAAAACATCTTGAGGATAGGTTCTGAAATTTCTCGATTTGGACTCCTGAGCAGGAAGTTAGAACCATTTTAATGCTACTGTTTTATGCTGAAATTTCTGACGAAAGTTTATATGTTCAAACTAGTTTACTTTGTAAAGGAGGTTTAAATGAGCAAGCTAGATACCTAGGTATATGCATATTTTGTACAACCAGCAAGTTGACTATTTTCCTAAAAAGTTTTACCTTTCATCAACATGGGAAAAATTCAATTATTAAACGAGGAATTTCACGTAAGGTTTAGTACATTAAAACAATGGTAATACTAGGATGAGTGTGACTCCTCCTTTTCCTCTTCTTATGGATGAATATATGTTCTTTCAAGTAAGTAGTGTGATGTACTATATATTTAAACTACAGATATAAATAGATTATAAATGGAAATGGGTAAAGGCCGGTACCTAGTAAGGTATGGTATGAACAACAACCCTTGGAGGATGGGTGATCTCCTTTCGAACCCTCGCTGGGTGGGTGAAGTCCAACAAATAATAAGAATGGGACATGTCCTAGTTAAGGCTTGCAAGCATAAAATTTTAAACGGTGGGGTGACGACCTCCAATAGTTTAGAGATAGTCGACCCTCTTGTAGGAGCCCCTCTCTACTCGTGTTCACTTTACCCAAGTATAATAATGTTTTGATTAAGGAAGTTGAATGACTCGAATGATGATCTTCATGATGTAATTACAATTTTTGTCACTCTAAAGTTTTGCACATGAATAGTGATTCCAGTATTGGTAAATGTATTATTTGTGTAATGCATTGATTTTATTTTAACACAACTAGATTTCATGACTTATAAGCCACCAAACATGAATTTTGGGGTGGACTTTTGTACTCAACTGTCTGTTGATATTTGTTCTTGAACCTGTCCTGGTGGGGGCAGGAGTGTAATTGTTGCAGGAAGATCAAAGGAGGTGGGGGAACTACTTCTTTAAGTTTGCCATGGTCGCGTGGGTCAGCACCATTTTGTGAAGTCCTTTGTTGTTGGGTTGCTTCTTAGTCGATTTCCATCTTCCGCTGGAAAGCATCTTGCTATAAATATACTTATATATATATATATATTTGTATAAGTATTTTGAATAGTTTTCTTTAAAGATTATAAATCGATGGTTTGTAATAATAATGTTTATAAAGTGCTTTATCTTAAGTATGGTTGTGGTAAATCTAGTATGACCTGCTGCTTGTGGTAGCTCCACTTAGATTATGTGCGTGTCCATGACACACGAAAAAGGTGATTACGATGTGTGAAAATGTGGGGCTGTTATAAACATAGAGAATGTGTTGTACCCTCCTCCCCGAACTCAATCATTGGTTCATTTTGACCATATATGGAGAATAGACGAGGAAATCTACATTGGATAAGTTCCTAATTTGTCCCTACGCTTTTCCATATCTAATTAGGTTTATGAGTCTTCATTTAAAGACTTGTTGTCGACTTCAAAAACAATTTTCAATAAAACTTTTACAATGGGGTATTCGAATTAAATACGTGCTCATCTCGCGTAGGCGAAATATAAACACGCCTAGAGATACCTAATTAGACTTTTTACTCGCTCAATTGAGAAATAACTAGCTATCCAAAAGACATAGGGCTCTTCAAGTGTTATAGAAGCTTAAATCACAAATCCACCTTCCCTAACACACAAATAGGCCTTAAAATCCACTCTACTTGAAGCTTAAGAAAAGTAGAACTAAGTGTCGGAGGCATCCACAAATTGATTTCTTTTATTGAATTTTATTCTACTATATATTTTTGTGTTTTTTTCGTTTTACGTCACTTTTTTTTTAATTTTTCACACCTTTTTTGACTGTTTTTGCCTTTTTCTTTTTCCCTTATTATGGGAGTTTTGCTATACAAAGGTCAAGTAACTGCTCACTGAATAGAGACAAAAGAACTTGTGGCATTTTGTGTTACTTATTACATACAAAGAGAAGTAAAAACTATGTTTCTTGTAGAGATTTTTTGGAGACATATGAGCATATCTAGGGACACAAGAGACTGCAAATCTGAAGCTAAAATTATCCAAGCAGGAGCAACTTAGTCATTATTCAAGACTAGACATCAAATTGAGCATTCATTAGTTTCATTTTGGTAGAATCTAATACAATCAAGATTAATCACCTTATAAAACACCTTACCCATGGTCACACTCTTCCAAAAGGAGTCTCTACACATATACTCAAAGTAAAAGCAAGGAATCCACATTATATCATTATTTAACATCTTTCTTGGACAAGGAAACCAAAATTATATTCAAAGCTAACACTTCTGTTTTTTTGAAATATTTGTTTGTTTTTTTTTTTTTTTTTTTTTGCTCTTTTACAATTTTTTTGTTTGGCGAAATTATCATGAATAAGTTAACCTTTCGGCGGCTTGCTCAAAAAAGTTAGCCTTTTGATTAACTTAGAATAAGTGAAACTTGCTGACATATCTTCTGTAATTGGTGTTGACCTATTGGTAACCTGTTTAACAAGTTAAGGAGACATATGTAGCAATTAGATTGGTATTATTTTCCTTTTACACTATTTTTTATAGGTAAAACCTCTTCTCTTGCTTCACCAACTCTTTCTCTCTCATACCTTATCTCCCCCACTACTTTCTTTTTCTATCAAACTACATCTTTATCTCTCCACCCTCTTGCCATCACCTCCGAGCCCGATGTTGTCAACACCTAAACACCATCGCCAAAAACTAGAATGAGTAATCTAATTTGAGTCCTTCAAAAGAAAGAAACGAGATCGTTAAACTTATATGCATAATATGATGTTCAATAAACTTCAAGTAACATTACTTGACTTTCAATTCACAAACTGATTTTGCAAGCAAAACCAGTGATTTAGGACTAAACTTCTAGTGGAAGACATTAGACGATTAAACCCATAAAGATCATATTTTCGTTCATAAATAAGAGCAAGGGTTTAACTCCAAATCCATACCCCGCCAAACAAATCAGAATTGTGCAAGAGAATAAAGTAGAGTACAACAATAACGAGAACAAGGAAGAAACATACCCATGGTGGGGTTTCGACGCAACGACAAAGTTGGCCAATGACACCAACAAAGCAACGCCACACACAACCAGGGAGGAAGGACAAATATACAACAACTTGAGGTAGCTGAAGGCACTACGTAAGGCAAACACCAACATCAACATAAGAGAGAAAAATAATAAGACGACAAGGCTGAGGAAAGTAGAAAATAAAAAATAGAGAACTGGAGGTGAGTAGGAGAATAGAGAAGTAGAGGTGAGAATAGAGAAATATGGGGTTAGGGTGGCAACCAGTGAGGAGAAGACAGAGAAAAGGGGTTGCATGCAACCATGGAAGTGAAGGGAGGGCAGGATAGGAGAGAAAGAAATTTAAAAAATAAAAAAATAAAGGGTTTTTCTACATAGTACCCCTGTGTTTTAAAAAATTCTATGTTATGCCTGATGTTTTTGAAATTTCCATGTTGTACCCCTAAGATTTATTAATGTTACACATAATACCCTTTTACACGATATAAAACAGTAGATTTTGGGACTTTCTTACCTTGTGGGCATAGAGTAGGATTTTGTAGCCTTGTTAGATTACCGAGGTTTGGAATATGATTTGATAAATTAAAGACTAAATGAGAATTAAAGTAGAAATGTGTAGAGTTCAAAAAGGTCTGGTACAATGTAGAATTTCGAAAAACATAGGGGTACTACGTAGAAAAACCCAAAATAAATGGAATAAATCATAATTTTTTAACTAGTAGAATCGATCACAAGTAACTCAAGTTGTTTAAAATTAATTGGTTCTAAAGTTAACTTATTCAAGGATAAGCAAAAGAATGACTTAATTTTAGCGAATGGCTAAAATGTTACCTTATTTTTCATAATTTTTCCTTTTTGTTTTTTTTTTGAACTAAAAAACTGGAAAAATAAAGCTTGAAAGAGAAGGAAAAGAAAATGAAAAAAAAAGGTAAAATAAAGAAAGGAAATGAAGAAGGACGAAAAATTGTTTCTAGATTTTTGAAATTTTTTTTTTGTTTTTTTTTCTTAAAAACTAAGGAACAAACACATAAGAAAAATGAAAATCGTGGCTTAACACATATAAGCAAGCATTAGCCATTTCATCAAGCATAAGTGCATAACCACAATCACAAGTAATAAATCAAACGAAAATAGCAACAAGTGCCTCCTAACACATACCACAAGAGTAAAATTCCACCCCAATAATGAAAATACACCCCCAAGCTAAACTGGACACCCTCCTCGATATGAAAATTAGAACAATAGGGGAGGGGGGGGGGAGAAGGTTCAACTCAAGGGTCTAGGTCCTCTTCCCCTTTGATTAAGGCGGGGGTGGCATATAAGAGGAGTTTGGGGTGCCGGGGGGAATCATATTGTTATCATAAAAGAATTGCAAAATCGGGAAAAACTATCTCGCATCTCTTATTGAAAGGCGTTCATTCTTTGTTCAAAACTATCAAACCGCCTCTCTACGTGGGCATAGGTAGGGGCATAGTCGGGAAGATAGGTGGAATGATGTTGGGGAGGAGGAGGGGGAGGGGCGGATGAGGAGGAGGCATGCTCATGGGGATCCAGCATTTGATAGGTATGAATCTCTAGGCCTCGCTTTGGGACTTTCAAGAAGAGTTAGTTTTCTTGCTCACTCTTTGTCTCTGTAAGTCCGCGGTTCGGAAGTTGAATGGAAGTCCTTTTACCAATCTTCCAAGTAAAAAAATTTCATCCACACTAAACCAACGAGCATCCTACATGTGTTGTTGGTTAATGATGTTCATCCCTTGCACTTCAGGTGTCTAAGGGAGGACCTCAAAATTCTCAACAATGACGGTAATTAAACCGTCCACAACAACCGACCCACGTCCGTGAGTCATTGGGGTGCCTAGCCTTTGGAGATGTTGGCAAACATCAAAGGTATGTCCAGCTTCCTCAGGTCTCATAGGTAAGAACCTATTATAGTTAGTTCAGACTGACTTACTTTTGAGTTATCATTCCTCCTAAAGATAGTATTCCAAAGAACTTACAGGAATATCGGATAGCTGGTTGATGGATAAGTGAGTCATTGACATTTCTTTGACTCACTTATCTTATCCCAACAATGAGTAAGATTGAAGGGAGGTGTGGGAGTGGTGATATGCTCATTTTTTAATTCAAAAGTATCCGCAAAATCATAAATATCCAAAGAGCGAGCAACATTCCCTAACCTAAAATGGAGAATGGCTTCAGCTCCAGTTGAGCATTTTAGCCGTTACTATCTAGTTACCTCCAAAGAGTTAATTCAAGTGTTAGGCACCTATAAGTTTTCTTTCTCATCGCTAACAATTTCCTCAAATTTCATTTATTAGCCATTTTATTAACATCCCCCCTTATTCCTCACAATTAAAGTAATAACTCATCAACAAAACGAGTGGGGGAGAATTCTTTAATTTTAAGAGCTTGAAAATTATTAAAATTGCAAACTCAAGGAAAGGAATTTCAGGATAACGAAACTCACCGGGGGAATTAAACCCCGTGACGTGTTCCTATGATGTTCCTTGTGGTTGGTGGCTTGAGTTTGCTTCTCCCGCTTGTCTAAACCTTTTTTATTTCCTCGTTTCCACTTTGTTGGACAACTTGATGCTCAAAACTTCAAAATTTTGTAACTAGGTAAGGTGGGCGTGGAAAAGTTAATTTGTTTGTTTGTTTATAGGTTTTTAGTGAAACAAATGGAGGGGGGATAAGGTTTTAGGAAGAATTTGTGAAGAAAGTTGAGTGGAAATGGATGATTTTGAGAGTTATGGGTAAAATTTTGAGGACTAGAGAAAATGTGAGATGTGAGTAAAAATGAGATTTTAGGGAAGAAAAGGTAGAAATTTGTGGAAGAAACTAGATGAGGATGAAGTTTATGAAGATTTGAAGTTTATGAAGGATTTGAAGTGTTTGAGTGGTGAAATGAGTGATTTGAGTGAGATATAATGAGTTAGGATTTGGGGTATGAGAGGTTGAAAAAAATGAGAAGGTTGAAGATATGAGAAAGATTGAAAAATTTCACAAATTTTGCTTGGTTTTACCAACTACCTAAACGACACTGGCGTGTCAACCAACCCAAGTGCTCGGGTGAGAAAGACCCAGACGTGTCTACTCCAATCTATGTGAGTCAGGCTTCGCTGCTAGCCCGCCTCTATTTTTATGAAACTGAACCGAACGGGTCCCCTGACCTGAGCCCTCGGTTCAAGCCACTCGGGCGGGTTGAAAGGTGACTCGAGTTAGCTCCTCTTTGCCTTTTGTTTCTTCCTTCTTCGTCTCTCCTTGCTCCAAACACACCCAAAATCAATCCTAAACACATACAAATCAAAAAATCACCACAACAAGTAATCTACAAGTCAGAATGATAGGTGAAAAGTGATCATTCCAAGAGAATCAAAACATAATGCAAAGAAGGAAATAAAGATAAGAAAAACGGGATGTCTCTTGCTAAGTGCTTGTTTTAAGTCATTAGCTTGACTACCATAAGTCTTCATCATATGATAGGGGAATAGTTCTCAAGAGCAATAGAGTATGCTTCTTGAATAGGCGCACAATCGTAGTAGATCTTGAGTTTTTTCCCCTTCACCTTAAAACATCCTTTTGCATCATTGCATATTTCAACTGCACAATGCAGGAACACTTGTTGCACTGTGAATGAACCACTCCACCTTGATTTGAACTTTCCCGGAAACAAACTCAACCTTGAATTGAACAAAATAACCTTGTCACGAACTTTGAACGCCCGCTTTATGATTCGTTCATCATGTCAAGCCTTTGTTCTCTCTTTTTAAATCCTGGTATTCTCCTAAGCATATCTCCTAGCTCTTCAAGCTCATGAATTTTAAGCATCCTTCTTTCATTTGAAGCTTGAAGATAAAAATTTAAAGTGTTAATGGTCCAATAAGCTTTATGCTCCAACTCCACGAGAAAATGACATGATTTTCCATATACAAGCTTGTATGGCGTCATGCCAATAGGGGTTTTGTAGGCTGTGCGGTAGGCCCACAATGCACCATTTAACTTGGATGACCAATCCTTGCGACATTGGTTCACCGTTTTATCCAAAATAAGCTTGACTTCTCTATTAGATATCTCAGCTTGACCACTTGATTGGGGGTCGTAAGAGAGACCCATTTTGTGATGCGCCCCATACTTAGCAAGAAGGGGATTTAAATGATTTCCTGACAAATTGTGATCTCCTATCACCAATAATAGTTCTTGGAACTCCGAAACGAGGGAAAGTCACCTTCATAAGAGCTTCACAACTACATTAACATCATTTGTAGGGGAAGCAATTTCCTAAACCTATTTAGAAACATAATCAATCGCTACCAAGATGTAGCGGTTACTAAGGGAGGAAGGAAAAGGACCCATGAAATCAATCTCCCACACATCAAAAATTTCTAACTCCAAGATGCTTGTGAGGGGGAATCATCCTCTTTGAGATATTCCAAACTCTTTGGCTCCGATCATAAGCCTTGGCAAATCCCAAACATCCTTGAACATGCTTGGCCAAAAATAATCCACATTGTAAGATCTTTGTCACGATCTTGTCGGCTCCCATATGACCACCACATGGGGATGAATGACACATCCCTTTAACATCTTCAATCTCATCACCCAGTATACATCTTTAATAAACACCATCCACCCCCTCTTGAACAAGTATGGGTCCTCCTCCACATAGTGTTTGGCCTCATGCATAAACCTTCTTTTTGTTGGTAGCTAAGGTCATCCGGTATGACTCCACTAGCATGAAAATTGGCAAAGTTGGTGAACCATGGAGCATACATGGCCTTAAGAAAAAATGAGACATGGAGACTATCATTGATGGGTGGATCTAAGCCTTGTAAATCATCTGTGGGAAGGCAAGAAAGGTGGTCGGCAATTAAATTTTCGGCGTCCTTCTTGCCCTTAATCTCAATATCAAACTCTTGAAAGAGAAGGATCCATCTCATTAATCGAGGATTGGATCATTTTTGGTTATGAGGTACTTGATAGTTGCATGATCCGTATATACCACCACTTTGGAGTACACAAGATATGAACCAGAACTTGTCAAAAGTGAATACAATAGCTAGCAATTCCTTCTCTGTGGCGGCATATTTCTTTTAGTCGAATCAAGCGACTTGCTTGCATAATAGATCACATAGAGCTTCCTTTATTTTCTTTGCACTCAAACGGCTCCCACTGCACTATCACTAGTATCACAAGTTAGTTCAAAAGACAAGCTCCAATCTGAAGCTTGCACCATGGTGGCGAAAATCAAGGCCTTCTTTAAGGTTTCAAAAGCATTCATGCAATCTTTGTCAATTTAATTTCGAAGTCTTTTTGAAGCAAATTGGACAGGGGCTTTGAGATTTTTGAGAAATCTTTGATGAAGAGGCGATAAAATCCCGCGTGTCTAAGAAAAGATCTTACTCCCTTCACCGAAGTTGGGGAAGACAATTTCTCAATAACATTAATTTTGCCTCTATCAACTTAAATCTCTTTTTGAGAGATTTTATGACCAAGGACTATGCCATATTTAATCATAAAATGACATTTTTCCAAATTAAGAACAAGGTTTATCTTTTGACATCTCTCTAAAAAAAATTTGAGGTAGGAGAGACAAATGTCAAATGAGGAACCTACCACGGAGAAGTCATCCATGAAGACTTCTTTGGTTGATTTAAGTATGTCCGAAAAAATGACAGTCATACACCTTTGGAAAGTGGAAGGAACATCGCACAATCCAAATGACATCCTTGTATAAGCAAAGGTGCCAAATGGACATGTTAGTGTTGTCTTGTCTTGGTCATCGGGGGAGAATGAGGATTTGAGAGCACTAAATAACCATCTAAAAAGAAAAAAGGTGTATGAACCGCCAATTTTTTAAGCATTTGGTCCATAAAAGGGAGGGAAAATGGTCTTTCTTGGTGGCTTTATTACGATAATCAATGCAAATTCGCCACCCGATGATAGATCTTGCGTAGATAAGCTCACCTTTTCATTCTTAATGACAATCATTCCTCCTTTTTTAGGTTAACTTGGACAAGACTAACCCACCTACTGTTCGAGATAGGATAGATTATCCCCACCTCAAGGAGTATCAAAACTTCCTTTTTTTACCACTTCCTTCATGTTATGGTTTAGTCTTCTTTGAGGCTCAATAGAGGAGGCTTGACCATCATCCAAATGAATTCGATGCATACACAAGGGGGGAATTAGATCCTTGAGATGATCGATTGTATACCTACCCAATGGCACTTCAATGTTGTTTTTAAACATAAAGAAGTTTATCAAGAGAAGTACCATTGAGTGTAGAAATTGATAATCTGGGGTAAGTCTCTTTAACTCCAAGAAAAGCACATGTAGGAGGAGGTGTAGTCCTCTCTTATTTTTCAAATGAAGCTTCCAAAACCTCAAAACTTGCATGAGTAGGTTAGTAGATGGGTGCTTTACCATGGCTTGCTTGAGATGCCAAGCTTCACCCTCCTTTTCTTGGTCTTCCCCTAGGAGCACATCTTCAAGAGGCTCCCTTGCTTCAATTAAGGGCCTTAGGCTTAGCACTTCTTGCTCAAGGGTATCGTTCCTATGCACTTCTTTCATAATAAGGGATTTCATTCTCTTGTTGAAGGCAAATTGCATTTTCTCATATCTAACTCTATATGTCATAACGTTTCTCTTCATATCCACTAGCACTCTGATCGTTTTCAAGGAAGGCCTTACCAAGGTAAGAGGCACTTGAGAGTCTTCTTCCATTCACTAGGGGAAAAAAACAGAAGGGCTACGCAAGAAGGGCTGCGCTTTTGGTAAAAGCGCAGCCCTATCAATGAAGGGCTGCGCTTTTTTAAAAAAGCGCAGCCCTTCAGTTAGTAGGGCTGCGCTTTATGAAAAAGCGCAACCCTTCTCACATTAGAAGGGTTGCGCTTCTAAAAAAGCGCAGCCCTATACTTTGAGAAGGGCTGCGCTTTTTTAAAAAGCGCAGCCCTTCTGACTTAGTAGGGCTGCGCTTTTTACAACTAGCGCAGCCCTACTTAAATTTTTTTTTATTTTCTAAATTAATGCGCGCATGTAATAGTGTCTTTGTATTTCCCTCTTTCATATTTCCCTCCATTAGAAAAAATTACGAGCGAGCTCAGCACCCCCACTTTGCGCACCACAACCACCACTACTTCTGCCTTAATTTGAGTGTTGCACCATCACCACCACTAGTGCTACCCTAATTCGAGCACCACCACCACATTTGCGCACCACTAGGAGCGAGCGCAGCACCCCCCACTGTGCCCACCACCACATTGCGCACCACTACGAGCGAGCACAGCACCCCCCACATCGTGCCCACCACCTTGTGCACCACCCCCTTTCTCTTCTCTTCTCTTCTCTTCTCTTCTCTTCTCTTCTCTTTTCTTTTCTTCTCTTCTCCACCATTTGAGTGGTTAATTAGGTATGAATTAATTTTGTTTTTAAGTTACTTTTGTTTTTCTTAATTG
The DNA here is from genome assembly GCF_026745355.1 of Beta vulgaris subsp. vulgaris. Taxonomy (NCBI): domain Eukaryota; kingdom Viridiplantae; phylum Streptophyta; class Magnoliopsida; order Caryophyllales; family Amaranthaceae; genus Beta; species Beta vulgaris. The sequence continues at coordinate 24,972,163 of NC_079207.1, read as the reverse complement.
AATTAAATGGTTAATGTACAATGTGGGTTTTGTCAATTGTAGGAAGAAGAGGCTAAGGAAGGCAAGTAAAGCTCCAAGTATCTCTTTGTCGTTGGTGTGTTAAGAGGTAACTACTTTAACATGTAGACAAAGTTGATAATTTATTGAATGTATATGTATTTTTTATAATGTATATATATATATTTGTTGATATGAGATTGTATGAAAACGCAATGTGATTTAGCTATATATATGAAAATTAAACTAGTTGTTTGAATCATCATCATATATGCCTAGATACCCGTTCAAGACTTACTCATTAGGAGTAAGTCTTGAATAGTCCCCGGTTTGGGACTGTTCTTGGACGTTTGATCTCACTTAGGTGGTGAATGTGTGTCTTCTTTTCAATTCTGAGGAAAATCTTGGCTTATCGTTTTTCTACATTGTTCTCTGGGTACATATGTAGATAAGCAATTATCTACATTGTGTACTTGGAGAACTGTAGGGAAATGCTGCCGGATTTTCCTTAGAATTGAAAAGTTGGCATATATTCACTAGTGAGATTAGAGTCCAAGGATGGGTTAGGTTGGAGTGATAAGGACCTTTGACTGCATGCATACAATTGAACATGTCACTATCTTAGCTTGTTGTATACGTGTGTGATTTGAATATGTGAGTGTGTGTACTTTAATAATGATTGATGCATTATAATGAATGTTGTGTTTAATTATTAGAGGTGGTCTTCTTGAATGAGATGGATCGTACTTGGATGTATGGTAGTCGTGAATCGATTGAGTTTGTGAATGGGGTCTCGGAATTCTGTAGAAGTGCATTAGAATATCAAACATCCTCTGGAGCAGTCGACTTTTATTGTCCTTGTTTGGATTGTAGAAATGTGAGCAAGGTTAGTAGTATACATGTGGTTAGGGAGCATGTCTTTCGCCGTGGGTTTAGGCCTCAATACCACGTATGGGTTTGGCATGGTGAGCAGGGAAGGTATATGAGAAGCTCTGGAGTAAAGAATGATGTATGTGAAGAAAAAAAGAAGGATGATGATGAGTTAGGGGATGAGAATTTGGATGATGAATTTGTAGATGACGATGGGGATCGGGTAGATGAGATGATACACGAGGTTGAAGATCAGTCGTGTAGATGAAATTTAGTCTCCACCTCCTAGTTGGTCTCTTATGATTTAGTTGCTAAGTAGTCTCTAATTAGTCACAAAACTAGCGACTAACCCAAAACCAGTCGCTAAAATCATTTTGCGACTAGCCTTTTAATAACGACCAACCATAAATTGGTCTCCGACGGTCGCTAACCCAGTTTAGCAACCGAATTACTTGTTTTAGCGACCGCTTAGGTCGGTCACTAAATCAAGTTTTTCTTGTAGTGACCTGAGGGTATCTTTGTGCCATAACCTGCATACATCCACGATATTGTAGTATTTATCAGAATGTTCTTGTTGGAGGATTAGCTCAATAGCATTTTCACAATCATAATAGATAATGGCATTTTCAATGTGCCATCCTTTTTCTCTTGTATAACAATTCTTAAGTTCCTTTGTCAATCTAAGAAGTTTGTCCCAGTCAACTTATCCTTATTCTCAAGAATTGAGCGAAGGTTAAAAGTGTTTGACTTGTTGTTTCTAGACATGATTACTACAACAGAAAAGAAATGTAATAAATAAAACTATTAATCATGATTTAATAATTTTATTCATCAACCATGTTCCTATGAATAAAATAATCCAAGATCCTCAAAAATACAAAGTTTTAAGCATGCTTTGACTTGTACGTGTTACTTCTTTTGTTTCTAGGTAAGCAATCTCATTACTAATAACATCCAATATCATTCTTGATTGATAGGTTATATCCAATTTTAGTACCTATCACTGTTACCTCAACATCTAAAGACTCCTTACTAATATTGATGAGCTAATCAAAATTAACATGTAAGTCCCTTTATTAAACATACCCTCATTATCTTAAGATTAATAGAAGTGATATTATTGCTTTGACAAAATCTATCACTGGTGATCGAATTAAGACTTAATGGGTGTTTTGGAAAGGCAACTTATAAGCACACTATTATAGTGGCACTTAGTTTACTATGTTATTTTCAAAAAAAATGTGTGAACTCTTAAAACTCAATCAAACTTAATAAGTAAACTAATTAATATGCATTTATAACATTAAGCATAAGCAAAATATTAAATGCACGCATAAAATAAAGGGCCCTAGCTAGTATATGGCCCTTTGAAACTTGTCTTGATTATGAAAATCTTGGATCCCATCCATCATATATGCAATCTTCTTATTACAAGGAATATGTACTTTAATGTAATTAAATTACAAAAATACAATGGTACGCAGACCATATTTAAATACAATAATAAACAATGATACGTAGACCATATACTTAGCGGTATTCATAAAAATCCGAAACCGAAAAACTGTAACGAAAAACCGATCTAAATGGGTGGTCACCGTACCGATAAAAAATGATTTAATGGTACAGTTATCGAACCGATAAAAGTAACGGTTAAACGGTACGGTAACGATTATGAATTTTGAGTGAACGATTAACCAAAATAGCAAAATATATTTTTTCTCTATTTAATTATTGTGAAACATTTTTCAACAATTATATTAATTCTAATATATGTTAATAAGTGACAACTATTAGAGGAAGTATGTGATTATTCGGAAACTCTAGTACTAATATAAACACTATAATTAGGAAATGGAGTGAATTCTTAGTGTTAGTTATGTTTTCTGATGGATTTATTATCCACATTATAATACATTTTATATTAGAGTATATATAATATTAAAGTATATGCAAAAAATATAAAATATATATGTAAATTAAGTAAAATATAATTGTATACCTTAAATAACGGTTAATGGTTAACCGAAAAACCTTATCGAAAAAACAGTTAACGGCGTAGGTAGTAATTGATCTAAACGGGTACGGTTACGATTCGCACAATGAGCGCACCGAAACTTCCGGTTACCGAACCGAAATATTATTTTGGGACGGTTAACCACCCATGAACAACCCTACATATACTAGTCTATTTTGGGCCATACTAGACACATCATGTATGGAATCCAATTCGACATTTTCATCAAAGAATGGCGCAGTTCATGCTATCTTTAAAAGTACGGTTGCTAAATGCAACCTCACTTTACTATATACAACCCAATCAAATATCCAAAATACCCCTCATCATAACTCCTGTTGTATTCACTATTTTGATGATGACAAATTCTTAGTTGTTTGTATAGTTTTATTTTGAAAAAATATAAAATACCAAAAATATTATTTTATTAATTTTACATGCTAACATATATTTATCTTGTGGAGAACGATTAATGGGTTTTAATCTAATCAAGATATGATATGAATACTTGTTTTATTATATAGTATAATTAATGTATCTAGTAACTAGGATCTTTTGAACAAAAAGATTCTTAAGTTATTAGAGATATTGTTGTTGTTTTTTTGTTGAGGAATTCAGGTTGATAAATCGTGCCTCCAAAGAAGGAGAGTTGGAGAGAAATTTTCACTAACCACTCGCTTGATAATGGCGCATAACTGCTAGTGGAAGGTGGTTAAAAACTGTTTAAAAATCGTGGAGATTATGCATCGAGTTATGGACACTAGTAGAAAAACGACGATTTGCGTCTCACCATCTGCGTCGAACAACAGGACAAACGTTTCAGAAGACTCATTTGCGTCGCATGCAGCAGGGAATCGACAAAAGACGAAATATGTGCGTCGTATTTAACAAGCATGCGACGTAATAGTCATCTGCGTCGGATGTTAATTAAGGTGCGACACATATGATTCTACTCAAATTAATGATTTGGGCTTACCTGCGTCGCATGGGTTGTATGTGCGACACAGATAAGGCTCAAAAAATGCAGAAATTAATGAGTTGGGCTTATTTGCGTCGCATGGGCTATATGTGCGACGTAGATGAGGCTCAAAAATGCAGATAAGGTCCGTGCTTCATTCTTATATTTCAAACCCTAACTTCTTTGTCTAGCTTCAGGCGTTCTTCTCTCTCTATCCCTCTCTTCCTCTCTCCCTCTCTCTCTTTCTCATACCACCAGTTCATCATCAACAACTTCATCATCAACCACTGTCGTTCTTATTTTTCTCTTTCTCCTTCGCATGCAACGAATTCTATCACCCTCGCCCTCACTTATGAAATTTCTCTCTCACCTCCATCCCCTTATCATTCGGAACTCAAATTTGTTGTAATTTGGTCAACGTTTTTCTCGCCTCCATACCCTTCTTGTCATTCGAAACTCAAGTTCTACGATTACCTTGCTCGAACAAAACGGAAACTGAAGAAACCATATTGCTCGAACAAAAGCAGAGATCTTTTCTTCCTCAAGAAACTTTGTCGCTGAACGAAAATTTCTTCATCTTATTCTGGATCGTCGGCGCAAGAACCAAGGCTTTTCATTTCATGTACTTTTTCAGTTTATGGTATTTTGTTGAAATAAAAAATTGAACCGCCAAAAAATCAATTTCTGGTATTTTTTCAGTTTATCAACTCAAATAAAATGTATTGAATTTGCAGATCTGGTGGAGAAAGAGAAGAAATTGCAGACAAGCTTTTATATTTCGATCGTTTTAGGATGTTTCTCTACTTGTTGTACGATGAAAGAATTGGAAAGGGTGAGAAAAGAAGGCGGATGAAAGTTGGAGTATCAACGAATATTTGATGTTTAAAAACCCCTACTAAATAGGTGAATTACTAATACTTTGATAAACTATAAATTAATCAATGTCATACAATTAAACATTTTTAGATCATGGTTAGGTCTCCTAAAGTTATCTATAAATAAGGGAAGCGGGAAGGAAGGTGGTGTCCCCCCTGAAAATACTAAATTACCCCGCCTTTCTATGTTATATCGACTTGTATGTCACTATTGAAAGTGAAGATATTCTACATAATGTGAATATTCCGCCAAAAAGTTTTCTTTTAGTTCAAAACGATCAATATGTTGAATCCGAGCAAGTGATTGCTGAAATTCGCGCGGGGACATTAACATTGAATTTTAAGGAAAGGGTTCGAAAACATATTTATTCTGATACAGAAGGAGAAATGCACTGGAGGACCGATGTGTACCATGCACCCGAATTTACATACGATAATGTTCATTTTTTACCAAAAACAAGTCATTTATGGATATTATCCGGAAGGTCGTACAGATCCAAGGTAGTTCCTTTTTCGCTCTCCCAAGATCAAGATCGAATGAATACTCATTCTCTTTCTTTCGACCAAATATATATATTTCTAACCCCTCGGTCACTAATGATCAAGTAAAAGAAAAAAAATTCTCGGACTCTTTTAGTAAAAAAGAGGATAGGATTCTGAATTATTCAGAACTTAATCGAATAGGTCATTATACTCTCATATATTCTGCAAAAAATTCTGATTTATTGGCAAAGAAACGAAGAAATAGATTCATTATTCCATTTCAATCGAGTCAAGAACGAGAAAAAGAATTAATGTCCCCTTCCGGTATCTCGATTGAAATACCCATAAATGGTATTTTCCGTAGAAATAGTATTTTTTCCTTTTACGACGATCCTCAATACTGAAGAAAGAGTACATGCATTACTAAATATGGTACTATAGAGATGCATTCAATTGTTAAAAAAGAGGATTTGATTGAACCTTGGTTTCAAGAGATCACATATATATAAATATATAATTACTTACAAAAAATATAACACAATCTTTTTTTTAGATGTAGGTTAATGTGTAAGAATACAGCCGATGCAATGAAGTGTTGTAGTAATGTTAATTACGATGGTTATAAAAAGTTGAAGAGCTTCTTTAATATAAGATTGCTGAAAGGTAGGACACACTATTATTAACAATAGATTAATGACCATTAATGTATACATTTGTATTTAATTGTCTTTAAAATAGAAAATTATCTTGTCTTTAAATATATTCTTTTTCCCATAAAGACCAATATGAGATAATATAGTAGTTCGTTAGTGCATTTGTATCTCAAATAAAAGGTCATGGGTTCGAGCTTATAACACACGTTTTTCTTGTTTAATATTTCTCATTTAATTGTGTGAGGGAGGGAGAATACATGTGGCAACATGACATGTTTTTGCCTTCGATTTTAGTATATGTATAAATGTGATAGTTTAACCACCAATCTACTACAATTTTAATGTTTAATGTTTCGAAGGAAAACATAATGAAGTCTTATAATTATACGTAACTATAAAGACGTAGACAATTTTTTTGATTTCTAATACTGTTATTAAGGTAATAACATTTCTCTTAATCCAATTCCGTTGAAATTGTTATCTTTATTCCCAGTTTCTTAGAAGTTTTTTCTAAAAAACAACTTATCATGCTATAATGTATAGTTTTTAATTCGGCACTAGATGAAAAATTACAAAAGCTAACCAAATCAATTATGAAATTTATGAATAATAATATAATTGATATGTGTAACTAACCTGGGTCATTGTCCGGGCTAAAATACTAATTTCAAGGAAAAATGTGAGTTTTTCTTATGTTTTAGTCATCGTTAAACAAGAACATAAATATCAATTTATTTGAGCAAGGTTAGGCTTTGATCTTTTTATCTAGTCCAATTAATAATAAAAGAGTTTATGCATTGGGAAATTACAAATTCTTACCAATTACTAATATATATATATACCAATATATTAGAAGGCGAAGGAAGCCTATATTTTACGTAGCATTCTCCTCAAATTTCTAATGCAACTTTATGTCCATGTGGACTCCTCAATTTAAAAATATAAATATGGTGTAGAGGTGATCAACATGGGCTTGACCCGAAAATGGACGATTTTTGGGCACGATTTTTGGGACGCTCCATCGGGTCTGGCTTGATTTTTGGGAAAAAAAATGGGATTACGGGAGACTTAAATATGAAAAATTAGGCTAATTTTTGGCCCGATCCGAAAATTGCCCAAAAGCCTGCATGGCACGGCCTGAAATAGCAGGTTTTCGCGCGGGAATTTCGACCAGAGGCTTTGGCTCGAGATGGGC